>NC_042998.1:76173903-76183903 GCF_006345805.1 Octopus sinensis | reverse complement strand
GAAACTTATCTCTCTTTTGTGTATCTTTTCACTTTGTAGTTACGAAAGTACTTCGCTTTATTCAACATGCAGTGAACATTCTGATGATATGTTATGTGCCCTTTGTCAGCAACCTAATAAAGATGCTTCAACTTATGATGGTAGAAAATTGTTTTTTGTTATAATTTTAATTTATTAAATTGAATTAAAAATATCTTTCTGAATAGCCCGTACACTAAATCAGGCTTGCACAATTCAGAATGAAATGGTAGTTATATTGGAGGAGGTGAAATGGTAGTCTAAATAATTGGAGGAGGTGATCTTGTGTCAGATGATGAAAAGTTATAGTGAGGCAGAGAGACAAACAGGTGTCTTGCTGTAGAGGAGGTATAAGGTTACCTGGCCAGAGAGAGGGAGGGAGAGAGAGAGAGAGAGAGAGAGAGAAAGAGATCAAGAATGAAGACAGAAACCGGTGTGCTACTACAAAGGAAATACATGGTTACCCAACCTGAGGGAAGAGCAGGAGAAGGAGAGAGAGAGAGAGAGACAACAGGATAGAGATAGTGGCAAAGTGTCTGGAATATGCAATGATACAGTGAGACAGGGCATGGGTGGAACTTGTAGAGAGCAATGATACAGTGGTACAGGGTCAAGAGGACAGGATTGGGGAGTGGGAGGTAAGCCTAGTGGATGAAGTGGAAATGTGAGGAAGAGAAGAGATGTAATTTAGTTTGTTGTGGTAGAGTGTGTGAGGAATTTTTGTGTTAAGTGTGGGTGGGACACACAAGTGCAGGAGTGGCTGTGTTGTAAGAAGCTTGCTTTCCAACCACATGGTTCCGGGTTCAGTCCCACTGTGTAGCACTTTGGGCAAGTATCTTCTACTATAGTCTTAGGCCAACCAAAGCCTTGTGAGTGAATTTGGTAGATGGAAACTGAAAGAAGCCCATCGTATATATATATGTGTTTGTACTTGTTATTTGTGTCTGTGTTTGTCCCCCCATCATCACTTGACAACCGAGGATGTGTTTATGTCCCCATCAATTAGCAGTTCAGCAAAAAGAGATCGATAGAATGAGTACTAGGCATACAAAGAATAAGTCCTGGGGTTGATTTGTTCAACTAAAGGCAGTACTCCAGCATGGCCACAGTCAAATGACTGAAACAAGTAAAATAATAAAAGAATTACTGACATGTGCACACAAACACACACACAGATCATCATCATCATTTAATGTCCGTTGTCCATGCTAGCATGGATTGGATAGTTTGACTGGAGTGGCATGCTGCACCAGACTCCAGTCTGATTTGGCATGGTTTTCTACTGCTGGATGCCCTTCCTAATATCAACCACTCTGAGAGTGTAATGGGTGCTTTTACGTACCACCAGCACAGGTGCCATTTGTATGACACCAGTATCTGCTATGACTGCAGTTTTGCTCAGCTTCATGGGTCTTCTTCTCAAGCATGACATAATGCCAAGGTCTCAATCGTTGCCACCATGAGGCCCAACATTCAAAAGGAACTCAGCCACTTTGCCTCCATGAGGCCCAATGCTTGACAGGAACTCAGCCACTTTGCCACTGTGAGTCCCAATGCTCAAAAGGTGTTCTTTACATACCACCAGCATGGGTGCCAGTTACCATAGCTATGATTTCACTTGACTTGACAGGTCCTCTCAAGCACAGCACATCACTAAAGGTCTCAGTCACTAGTCATTGCCTCTGTGAGGCTCAAAGTTTGAAAATCATGCTTTACCATCTTGTCCCATGTCTTCCTGGATCTACCTCTACCACAAATTCCTTCCACAGTTAGAGACTGGCACTTCTTTACACAGCTGTCCTCGTCCATATGCATCACATGACTATACCAGTTCAGTCATCTCTCTTGCACACACAGATACAGAATGGAATCATGAATATGTTTTCCTCTGGAACCTAAAGTCAAGAAATATTATTTTAAACTTTAAACATGCACATATACAGACGTTTGTCAGCATGTACACACACACACACTCACATATATACACACATATATATATATGATGATGATTGCTTCATCTTGAGAGATGATATCCGTCCCATTAACACACACACACCATACTCGATCACACAGTACAATCACTCCGTTGATGAGCCCTCAGATGACTTTTGAGACCAGTTGCTGACTGACAGGGTTTAAAACACAAGGGATAGATATTATTCAAGTTTCTTTTATGTCTTTTAAGTTCAAATATTGCAAGTTTTTGACATATGACACAAGTCATAAGAAGTGGTTGGTGTCCAAGATCATTTCTTATCTGGGCATTACGATTTGCACATATATATATATATACTTACATATATACACACTCACATAGTTCTGTGTCATTTATACATGCATACATATACACTTCTACATATACTAACATTTGTATGTGTGTATCTGTCATCATTACCATCATCATTTAGCATCCACTTGCCATGCTAGCATGGGTTTGACAGTTTGACTTGAACTGGTAGGCTGGAGAGCTGTACCAGGTGCCAGTCTAATTTTGGCTTGGTTTCCATGGCTGGATGCCCTTCCTAATGTCAACCACTCCAAGAGTGTAGCGGGTGCCTTTAACATGTCACTGACACCAACCATGATTTCACTCGACAAGTTTTCACAAGCACAGCAAATTACCAAAGGTCTTGATCACTTGTCATCGCCTCCATGAGACCCAACTTTCAAAGGAATCTACACTTTAAAATACATAGCACATATGTAGACAATGTTGCACATATAATTAATATGCACCCACTGACACATGTACATTTGTTATGTAACTAGGCTAACGCATTTCTGTCTAAAAAGTACATACATAGATGTATGTGCTTGTATAGGTGGTTACAATATCTAAAAATGACATAAGATTGTACATGGGTGTATAAACTTCCATATATGTACCAGTATGTGTGGACACTCTTACACTATTTTGAAACCAAATGCCAGATGAGATGATGTAATATGAGTGAAAAATGTGGTGAACTTGTTGATGGTGGGGGAGGGTTATTTTGAGGAGAACAGAGATGATGGATGAGAGCAGAAATATGGGTTAAAGAATAGAACCATGAAAGGATAGGATGGGCTTCTTTCAGTTTCTGTCTACCAGATCTACTAACCAGCTTTGTTGGCCTGGGACTATAGTAGAAGACACTTGCTCAAGGTGAACCTGGAACCATGTGTTTGGGAAGCAAACTTCTTGCCATGCAGCCATGCCTACATCTGTAGGTGATGGCAATAATTAAAATGATGATAAAAAAAATTGTGCCTTCTGCTACATGTGTGTGTGTGTGTGTGTAAGTAACTCTGTATATACATATACACATATACTCATTCTTTATTTTGTTTTCTCCACAGGTTCTCTAGGATCACTTGATGGCAGTGATGAAAGCTTTCATTCAACTTCTAGTGTCCAGTCATTTCCTTGGTAGGTAGTTTTATTGAATCTGAAGTATAGATGTAATGAAGTATTGTCAGAGGACAATGCAAATGATTTGTTGATGGCAATTTTGATTTATTAGAATATTATTGAAAACTATTTTTTGATCCTCATTTCTATTTTAGTGGTAATACAAGGTTAAATTCCAGTAAAAAGTCATTCATGTTACTGGCTGATGTTATAAATTCGAAAAAGCATCTTTTACAAGGTAAGTTCTTCATCTTTGATTTTGTCTATTTGAATGTTTGAACTGCTACCCAAAAGCCTAAATAAAAATTGTTGGTGAGAGAGAAAAATAGTTTAATATTTTAATTAATCAGGTTGTGAATTGGCTGAATTGTTAGAGTATAGGACAAAATACTTTGCATTGTTTGTTCTGGTCCTTTGTACTCTGAGTTCAAATCCTGCCATAGTTGGCCTTGCCTTTCATCCAGTCCAGAGCAATGGGTTGGAGGAATGTAGAGCAGTCTTGAGTAGTAGGCTTAATCTATTGCTGGTTTAACACAACTACCTAGCCCCTGAGAGTTTGTTGTAAACAATTGGCCCAAGTCTCCAGTTTGAAGATGCCTTCCTCTTATCCTCCACTAGTTTCAAATGAAATAAAAAGCCATGGGTGTTGTCTTTACTCCCTGAGACAAAGATAAAAATTCACATAGTTCTAATATATTACTAGTTTTGTGTAAATAATTTTACTAGTCATAGTTAAAATGTTTTTTTTTTCTTCCCATTTTTAATTAGATTATGAAATTAAGATCTTGACTACTTACTGCATCAAATTTTATTGCAGCTATTATGTTGTCTCTCTGAACAACTCTACTTGCACTTATTTGCAGGACTAAACAAAAATTAAATTCCACTCTTAATTTATAGTGGAATGGGTAATGACAGGAAAGTCGTTCAGCTATGGAAATAAATCACAACTTAACTGCTGGCAGGGTAAAAAGCTTTGTGTTTGGAACTTGCAGCATGTTCATGGGACGTCAAGGAAATCTGGATTAAGTTTGCTAAGTTTGGCAAATAAAATTCTGGTAGGAATTTCTCAAACTAGTGGAACTACTGAATGAATCTCACCTGAACACTTCCGTAGAAATAGAAATGGGCCAGACTTCAATATTCCATTAATGATAGAACAATGGAGTACCATAAGGCACTCATCACCAACTGAACTAGCATTCAGTTTTACATTCTATCAAAAGGGGACAGTTGTTAGGTGGAATCCACTTAAAATTGTGAACAATACTCCTTTTTGGGATGGATGTTGGTGAAAAGGTATGGGTGTTGAGAACCTTTTTTGAAAGGTAGAACAAGCCCACCATTCTTACCAATTGATTTAATGTCAGAATCCCATCTCAATTTAAAATTTAAGAGTATATCTGAACAAGGAGACTTTTCAAAGCAGTTTTATCCATTGAAGTAGGGGGAAGGCAAGGAATTTCATGTTAGTATTGGAAAAGTTAGTCTTAGAAGCTTTAACCACAAGAAGCTATTTGTTTTCCCATTGCATGGTTCCAGTTAGGCCACGATAAAGTCGATGAAATCAGATCTGGTTCATTCCAGATGTTTTATGGAATGGAAGAACTGAAACTAGAATGTAAAGGGATAAAAATGCAAGGCATTTAATCTTGTATTATACTCTTTCTACTTTCAAACAATTTTTCATATTTATTGATCTGATGTTGATTAACTTCTTTTTATGCTTTACTTTTATTTTCAAACTACATTTTTTTTCTTTTTTTAGCTAAGAATTTAATGTATTTTCTTAGTCAGTATGACAATATCAATAATGTGGTGGCAAGTCTTCTGTCAGGTCGTACAGTTGCTGTGGTGGGATCATGTAATAGTGAGGAGAAGGTTAAAGATATTGTCGAAGCACTCTCTCTCTTTGTTCCTGGGAACTTTATGTAAGTATTAAAAACTTTGAGAAAGCACTTTTCCTCATATTTCAAGACCCCTAAATTAATATATATTTAGTTGAATGATTTGTTTTACCTTATCTTCATAATTTCTGTCATTATCTTGTCTTCTTTTCTTTTGAGTACAAAAACATATGGCTTAAAGAAAGTATCTTTATACTATTGTCCAGTTCTTCTGAAATGATTCAGAATTGAATTTTCTGTGATCATTTTGTTTTCTATTGTTTTACTTTTTTTTTTCCTGTGTTGGAGTTTGTAAAACTTTAGTCAGAGTAAGAAAACAATACGTATAACCTTCATAGGATTCCAAGTGATGACATTGATGTTCTGCTTGGACTTCTGTAGGTTGGTGCCTGCAAGAAAATTGTGGGCAGAGGTGCTCCAGAGGGCTGTAATTGCGGAAAGAATTATTAAGCAGAGTATTTAGTGTGGCTTTTGGAGTGAGTGAAAGTAGTGAGAAGTGGATTCTGAATCATGTTTTGGCTGTAGCTGTACATGGCTACTAGTTCAGAGAGTCGAGGATGTATAATAGAAGAGACAGAAAAAAGACAGTATATCTGTGACATTGCAGTTGTACATTGGTGTTTGAGTTGTATGAAGTAGATTTATCAATCTGTTGGATGGGCTCTTGTAGAATCTAATCTAGGACATTTGTGTGTGGCTATAGGCAAAACCATCTTCCTAGGTGTGCAAGTTCTAATGTGAACAACATTTGAGCTGCAGAGTATATGAGTAACTAATGAAGGTTAAAAAATTTGTGGGCTTGGAAGAAGACTAATACAGATTTGATAATGTTATATATGTTTGAGGTAATGACGAAAGTTATCAGAAACTGTGAAGACTAGCATTTATAGTAACTTTAAGGGTTTTAGTGTTAAGGAGGGGAGACATAAAGCACTACTTTTTTGATAGGTATAGTGAATGTGTCTTTCTGCTATTTAAGAGATTATGTTTCTATTAGAAGATATTTCTGAAGTAGCCAGATCTTCATAGAAGATCTGGCTAAAGTGTTTTCAATAATGTGGATGACACCTGTGTACTAAAAGATAAGGAAAATGGAGGGTGGTAGCAACTATGGAAAACATTACCAAATCTTGAGATACAAGACTTTGAAGAAAAGTGAATGGCAGAGGAAATGGAAATCTTGTCTCATAGTTTGCCACTAACTACTATGTCGATTCTTGTGATTCACTCAATTAACTCAATAATTTTTACTAGTCCTCTCAAAATTCTGTGCTTACTGGATAAGAGGAAGAGAATATAAGATTATTGAACAGCCTCTCAAAGTGTTAGTTATGGCTGTAAACCTTTGTACTATCTTGTAGTGGGTATCTACTGGGAAAATTTTTCATTAATGCTCTCTCACAATTAGTAGTGGTATGTAATAAAAAGTATTTTCAGTAAATTGAAAGACTTTTACCCTCAAACTAGCTTTTCAACATAGTGAACTCCATGAAAAGGTATTCAAGAACCATCTGGGGATGTTATAACACATTATACTTCTTACCACCCAATGTTTTGAGTACATTCAAGAAGGAATTCACATTGTGTGTTTCACTGATGGATGACATAATTATGTTAATAAAGCAAATATAAAGTGAGAGTAGCACTTATTTACCACTAAATATACTGTGGCAATTAGCAAATACATCATGTTATCTTTACATTGTCCTTAATGAGGTTTAAATTTGGGATATTAACATAGTGGACAGTTGTTCAGTTTATTAATATCACAGAAATTCTTGTTATGCTCACTTTCATATTGCTAATATAAACCAATATAATCAAGCAATGATTTGAGTCATTACATTGTTTAAAAGCATAGAAAGTACTTGTTATAATAATATAACTTAATGCATTTTCTAGTAATTTTAATAAAAACGTTTTTGATAAGAATACAAAAAAAGCACTTATTTCTCACATATTTTGTATTAAAGCAGAAATCACAAGAAAGTGGTCATACCATGGTTGAAAAGACAGCTACAGTTGAAAGATTTAACTAGTTTTCGGCTAGTTGGTCTTTCAAAACGAAAAAATAACACGATACCCCGTTCTATCATGGTGAGTCATTAATTCATCTTATTTTGAAAACTGTATTTCTTTAATTTGCATTTTCTCAGAACTTTACTCATGGTTTCTTAAACAAGGAATGATAAATGGTTAAGTGAGGTGAAATATCATCTTCATTTTGCCTCCATTTTTCAGTGCTGACATGGGTTTGACAACAGCATCTTGCCACCTGTCTTGGACCCTCATTTCCTAATACACACAACAATAGACAAAAACCTTCAATCTCTGTAGTGTATATCATGAGTTTGTACTTCCTATTGTCAGCCACTTTATACCATCGCTTGAGTATATTTTATCATGCTATCAGCACTGGAGAGATTGTCTGCCACAATTAAAAATAACCTTCTACTTAGTATCAAAGCTACTGCTCTCCTTGTCAGGCTTCCTTCAGTGTAGCTGGTAGTGTTTGTGCTTATCATTTATTTTTTTTTATAGATTTTACAGTTGGATGCCTTTCTTATGACCAACTACTTTACAGAATTTGATTAAATGCATTTTGATGTTTGTATGACACCTAACTTTTGCATCTGTCCAACATTAATACAATTGTAGCATGCGTTTAGGGAAATTCCTCTCTCTCTCTCTCTTATATATACATAAATACGGACGTAGTAGATAACAACTAGCCTTCGGCCACCCTTTTCGACCCTGTTGTGTCCACTACTCTGATTGGTTGGTATAGACGCAATTTGTCTCTTGCTCTATTGTGCGCCAAGATGCAACCCAACCAATCACAGCCTTCTGATAAGGTCATGTGAGACAGTCTCTTCCAAACTTCCGGTGAGCCAATAGCACACTATAAAACTCTAGCAACACACCATCTCGATGTATTTTGGTTCCAGGCCTTTTGAGGTCTAACCACTGACCACAGAGCACACAGCTAGTTCCAGCGACAACATAACAGCAGCTATATGGAGACTTATCAACACACTTCCAATAGCATACGACAATCTCTTTTTCCATCGCCTCCATTTTCGTAATGTTGTCAACAACATCACTCTACATACACAGCAACCAGCAACCCTCGCACAGGTTCTATCTCAACACTGTTTGTGAATTACTTCACCATGGTTAGCAGCAAATACAACCTGCGAGAACTTCCTGTATCAAGTGACTGGCAGTAGCATAGTAGCCACAACTTCTTATGCAACATGTGCCTCAGCCAGCTCTGCATTACTGCCCCAACTTCTTGTTACAGCACTTCAACTACCGTGTACCTATACTACAAACTGGTATTTATCATCCTTGTGTCTGAACATTCTTCTAACGTCATATTATAGACTCTTTCAATGCTCTGTACTTAATGCACACACATACACTTTGTATACATGAGGGCCTGTCTATTATTATGTATATATGATGCATACACACACATGTTAACATATAAAAACAATCTTCTCTTAAACATTCTACCCAGTTGTGTCTTTCTTGTCCTTCTGGCACTTATACTCATTTATCCTTTTCACATTTATTGTATCAACCATGTGGTGTAGTAAAGGAGCCATTCGCGTCACCTCTCCTCACACAGTCGTTTACACAATTACTGTCCAGTTAGTTAAAAAGGAACTGATTTAACTACGCAATGTATTATATATGATAAAGTCTTAGAATGATCTTTGTAATAATTATTGCATATTTTCTGTTTTTTTTCTCTAGGTATATGATTCCATGTTATTTTATTCTGCATAATTTAACTCTGTTTACATCTTGATTCAACCCCATGCACCATTTCATTCACTTGTTCAGGAGAGCCCCTCTCTATCTCTACCCTTTACATTTATTCATTACATTGTACACATAACTCAGTTTTAGATTTGATAATCCTAGTAATATAACTACCATCTGAATTATACGGGCTGGTATAATTATTTTACTTGTGTCTCTGCATATAGTGTATTATCTACAAGGTGGTATGGAAAGGTTCCTAAACTAGTTATGTTTAATAAAAAATAACTTTTATTACCTAATTTTCAACATCATCACCTTCAAAATAGTTGCCTTGCATAGCAATACACCAGTCCCATTGTTCCTGTCACTTTTGGAATTTGACCTGGAAGTTATTTTCTATAAGTGAGTCGAGGAATTTCTGCAATTTGCTCTGGATCTCGACAAAGGGGTTAAAACAGCAATCTTTGAGCTGAATTTTCGTCTGGAGAAGAGTTGGAGGTTTACAGATATATCTTAAAATTGGATTCAAGTTTAGTTACCACAGAAAATCATAAGAAGAGCAAAACAGAACAAGGTGAAGTCTTTGTTAATAATATTATTTATTTAGAATATTTTGTGAGTGATCAGAGTGAAAATAATACCCACTGGAAATACAATTTTGGACCATATGAAGATTTGATGCTAATATAGGCGTAAAACTCAGTTTATGCTACAATTACAGTGTGGAAGACACATATTAGACATTCAGATCACACAAATAAACCCAGTACACTCTGAAAAGTGGTTGATGGTAAGAAGAGCAACCACCCATATCAAAATATGTCAAAAGTGGAAGATATGGATGAAATTTAATGAGGGCAGTAACTTTATAAAAAAAGCAACTTGATCTGTAACAGTGCCAGCATGAAAA
>NC_042998.1:76145497-76173803 GCF_006345805.1 Octopus sinensis | reverse complement strand
ATATATATACATATATATTATATATATATATATATATATATATATATATATATGTAGATGTTTGTAATTTTCCCTGTTAACAATTAACACAGAAAAATAGATAAATAGTTACCAGGGTAGCAAAATATAACACAAGTAAAAAGGTTGTGACTCCTTGTTTTTAAAGGTAGAAACTCCGGGTTTACATGAAATATTTTGTATAATATATATAAATAATTGAATGGAGTTAAATGCAGGTTGTATCCAAATTCTTCTACTTCCGACACATTTTGAAGATATCACTGGTATTATTCCCTGAAGAGAAGATTACATTGTTTTACACCATTTTATTCATTTGGAATAATACCAGTGATATCTTTGAAACGTGTTGGAAATAAAAGAATTTGAATAACACCTGAGTTTAACACCATTCATTTATTTTTTTATATATAGTGGCTGTGTGGTAAGTAGCTTGCTTACCAACCACTGCATGGCACCTAGGGCAAGTGTCTTCTACTATAGCCTTGGGCCAAAGAAAGCTTTGCGAGTGGATTTGGTAGATGGAGGCTGAAAGAGGCCCGTCATATATATGTATACATATATGTATGTTTGTGTATCTGTGTTTGTCCCCCCAACATTGCTTGACAACCGATGGTGATGTATTTACGTTCCTGTAACTTAGTGGTTTGGCAAAAGACACCGATAGAATAAGTACTATTTTAACGAATAAGTCCTGGGGTTGATTTCCTCAACTAAATGCAGTGCTCCAGCATCGCCGCAGTCAAATGACTGAAACAAGTAAAAGAATATATATATATATATATAATAAACCTTTACATAAATAAATAACGTGAAATACACGAAGGGACGAACATAAAAGACAAACGGGTCATTCAAAGCCTTCGTTCTTCAGTCAGAAACCGATTCCTCATCGCAGATTTCGGCTTGTGTGTGTGTGTGTGTGTATGTAAGTATGTATATATATATATATTGTGTTCAATTCCTTGAACCTACTTTGCAATAAACATTTATCATTATAAATAATATTTAGAAAAAAATGTGTTCTTTAATTCTTTCTAATTTGATATTTGCCATGATGAAAAACCCGATAGACTAGAGAAAGTAACAAGAAATTTATCAATTGATGGCATTTTAGTTTTTGAAAGAGATTTCTTATATTCTGTTTGAATTTATGGTTATTCTTGAGTACTAGCATGGTTTTGCTGTTAAGAAGTTTGCTTCACAAGTATATGGTTTTAGGTTCAATCCTTCTGTGCACTACATTGGACAAATGTCTTCTACTATAACATCTGGTTAAATAAAATCTTGTGAGTGAAATATAGTAGATAGAAACTGTATGGAAACTTGCCTCAGGAAAGATTCTTGTTCTTGGGTGGAAGACTTAATCTGTTGCCCAGTTTATTACTCCTTCTGTTTCCAGATGCCTTTGGCAGAATTCACTCAGTTGCTACCAGTTACAGAGGCCTTGAAAAGAGTTTATGACTTCTGCCCTTCCTTAACTAACTAAAGAAAGTAATGAGAGCAGAATTATTTTATGATTATTTTTGCTATGTATTTGTAACTTCATTGTCAAAATATATGTTTTACTTATTTTCAGAACTATGTTAGTATTTTGGACTTAGAAAAACGAGTAGTATGTGCACCTATTTATGAGGTAATGTCTCATTTTATTTACAATTTTATTTAATAATAATGAATTAATATTCACTAATTAACTTACATATATTTTGTTAATGTTTCATACTGGTATAATTAATATAAAACTGCAAATTGTTTCATTTGCATATCCTCTAAATTCAGATATTTTAAGACTGAATAGCTTCTTCATAAATCAAAGTAGAATTGAAACTGCAATATACTTTTTTATGGATGAAGAATTCAAATTATTTATTTCTTAATTGGACAGAGTGTCAGTTGTTCGGGGGGGAAAGAATAGTTGATTATATACACCCCAGTTTATCAAGTTTATTGATCCTAAAAGGATGAAAGGTAGAGTTGGCATTAACAAGTTTTGATGATGATGACACTTAAAGAAATTAAAACATTACTTACATCATTAAGATGTCTTTGAAATGGTTATTGATGTAAACTTTGGTGAACTCAGTTGCATAATAAAAACAATTTTGCCCGATAGCTATTAACTTGGTATTATAACTTAATCACTTTGAAAAATCAGTCAACTGTTCACCTCTTTATGTAGAAGATACTGTAACACAAAGCAATCAGAAGAGGTCTACTGTAAGTACTTGGGGATTACATTAACATGATATTCACTTTTAACAATCTATATATAATAGTTTCATAGTGTTTGCTTTGTAGATGTGTATTTCTGTATGTAATGTATATTTTAATATATTATATTTTGATGACTGTTGTACAACTCTTGATATCAACCAGCTGTCTTTGTGTTTTATTAATTCTTTCATAAAAATCTTCTGCTTAACAAAGTCTGATTTTCCTATCATTATTTTCAAGGTAAAAAATTGTATTATTGATTATTATCAGTGTTTCTCTTTAAAAATTTGATATTGAAAATATAAAAGTCAAGTTGATGTTCTATAAAATAATGTGTATTTTATTTATACATTAAAATACAAAACCTTGATTTCACTTCCCACTAAACTTATCCCTTCCAGGATAGGCAGTTTCAGTTGGTTTGGTAAGAAAAGGGTTAAATAATGCAATACATTTTGTTGTTAACTCCAAGTGATCCCTAATCCAGCAGACCTATGATAAAATGTTCCAGTCTTGATCAACCAGTTTTTCTTTCACACCCTCAAAAAGTGGGTTGAATATTAAGATTTTTCAGTCTCATTGTGTGTTTCAGTTTACAATAGATTTCACAACCATTTGGTTTATTTACATCCTACACAAAGCCACCTCTCTTAGTACCACCTTCTCTTCCAGCCTAGGGGTCTTTGTCTTACAAGTTACTTGGCAACTCTATTAGTGCTGATGCCACATAAAAAGCACCCAGTACACTTTATAAAGTGGTTGGCATCAGGAAGGGCATCCTGCCATAAAAACCATGCCAAAGTAAACATTAGAGCTCAATGCAGTTCTCTGGCTTGCCAACTCCTGTCAAACTGTCCAACCCATGCCAGCATGGAAGATGAATGTTAAATGATGAAGATAGTATTTAGTTCTGAAGATGTGTTTGTGTTGCTCAACTCTTGATATCAACCAGCTGTCTTTACAGAGACAGGTTCTATGACATTATCAAAGTTTTATAATAGCCTGAAATCTTTTTCACAATCTGTAATTGCTCAAGTGTAGATAAAGATATGAAAGTGCTTGGCTCAATGGTTAGTGTTGGGCTCACAATCATGAGGTAGTGAGTTTGATTCGCAGACCAGGCTGTGTGTTGTGTTTTTGAGCAAGACACTTTATTTCACATTGATCCAGTTCACTCAGCTGTAGAAATGAGTTGTGATATCATTGCTGCCAAACTGTATTCGCCTTTGCCTTTTTCTTGGACAACATCGGTGGTATGAAGAGGAGAGGCTGGTCTTACATAAATAACTGCTGGTCTTCCATAAATAACTTTTCCTGGACTTGTGCCTCAGAGGGGAACTTTCTAGGTGCAACCCCATAGTCATTCATGATTGAAGCAAATTTTTACCCTTTTACTTCAGGATGAGAGCTAAATGGCTACCTGGAAGACTACCATTGTGGCAGAGTAGGATATAGTCTAGTCTCCAGTATAGTTAATCAGGTTGTCCACGAAGGAGTCATAACCAATGATTGGTGTAGCAGCATTATGGTCAACTTCTACAAAGGCAAAGGTGATGCTTTAAACCCAAATAATTACAGAAGTATCAAATTGTTGGACCAGGTAATAAAAGTCACAGGAAGGGTCATAGCTCAATTAATTAGGAACAGAGTTAGTGTAGATGAGATGCATTTTGGATTTGTGCCAGGCAGGAGCACAACTGATGCTGTATTCCTGGTTATGTAACTTCAGGAGAAATATTTAGCCAAAAATAAACCTCTGTACTTGGTTTTTGTCAACATGGAGAAAGCCTTTTACAGAGGACATGCGTAGGCTTGAAAGAAATGAAGCTAGTATGCTTCACTGGATGTGCGATGTCAGTGTGCATGTACCACAGAGTGTAAGTGTCTTGAGAGAAAAGTTGGGTGTAAGAGGCATCAGATGTGGTGTGTAAGAGAGACGACTGTGTTAGAACGGTCATGTAAGGCATATGGATAACAGCTGTGTAAAGAAGTGCTGATCTCTAACTGTGGAGGGAACCTGTGTAAGGGGTAGACCGAGAAAGTCATACGATGAGGTGGTGAAGAATGATCTTCAAACCTTGGGCCTCACAGAGGCAATGACAAATAACCAAGACCTTTGGCGATATGCCGTACTTGAGAAGACCTATCAAGCCAAGGGAAATCATAGTCATGGCCAATACCAGTATCACGTAACTGGCACCTGTGCTGGTGGCACATAAAAAGCACTCATTATGCTCTTCGAGTGATTGGCATTAGGAAGGGCATCCTGCTGTAGAAGCTATGTTAAATCAGATTCAATTTCAGTCACACTGTCTAACCCATGCCAGCATGGAAAGCAGATGCTAAATGATGATGATGATGATGATGATTCAAATATTTCCAGTAACATGACTGAGAGATAAAATGCTACATTTTTCTTATATTCTCTAGGGTAAAATAGTGAATTCTTTGCTACGACAATTACAACTTTTCCAGAACAATCCTGCAGCTTATCTTGCCTACATACACAGGTACTGAATATTTTTCTGATTCTTTCTTTTTTCTAATTTTAATTTCCCTATCTACTCTGTGGAAACTAATGAGTTTAACATTAATGTGGAGGGGCAATAGTTTATACTCCACTCAACTAGTTTCTTTTTATTAGTTTTTATTCATTTGTCTGGGTAGAAAGATAATATCTATGACCATACTAGCCTCACTGACAAAGTAGACTGATGTGGTTAATATTTTGTGTGAACATCTGTCAATCAATGTCTAAAAAAATTCTAAGCAGTGTTGGAATTCAGAGAGTTGCAAATTTGGGGAGGAATGATTGAGAAAAAGTTTTAATATTGGGTTTAAATGTATTTGACATAGTAGGTGTGAGAAAAGAGCAAGGATGGGCTTCAATGGAGTGATTATATATATATATATATATATATATATATATATATATATATATATATATAAATTGCTATTTAATTGGAATAGAAACTGTTGTTGTAACTGATAGAAAAGTGAAACAGCCCATTTGAGCTGTAGTGCAGCACTACTTAAAGTGGTGGTCCACGGACCAGTGCTGGTCTGTGAGCCATCAGCTGCTGGTATGCAGCGAGTTTCCAGAAAAGAAAGAAAGAAATATTATAAAATGCTTATGTGATATTGTATTATGTGTTTACAAAATAAATATAAGATGAAAAAATTGTCAACTTTTATTATATTCTTTATATATATTGTTTCTGGTATAAATTAATATTACTAAGAAATATTACCAGTACCTAGTACACTGGAAAAAAAAATGCCAGTATGCCACATCAGATAGTTTGGGAAGCACCGCTCTAGTATGTTGGTACATGTATCTTCCTCAGTTAACCAAGTGACCTTCTTTTAGGTGTGTTCATAGATGTTTGTGTATGTAGCAGCAACACCATCCTAGATTTGTTACTTGAGTATCTCGTGTATTAAGAGTATTACCATTCAAGATGTGAGCAGTACTTCAAAATATATGTAACAGAAATACCAGCCATGATCTATACTTTGGCTTTTGTGATTGTCAGTAGTTGATCAGGGCCAAAGTATTCTCTCACCCTGAAATTATATCCCAGATTTAGCAATGATGTCCACCAAAAGATATCAAAGGTGGGGAAGTTAAACATTTGCAATGACTTTGAGAATTTTAGTTGTGTGTTGCTTAATTAGAATATGTGAGGTGTCAGGCTATTTCCTTCATATATGTAATGAGTGTATCTTCCTCTTTGACAGAATCATTGTCTATTGTTCAAATAGATTATTTTTGCCTTGATCCTGTTGGAAGACTTTGTGGTGGTGGGTGGGGATCTCTCTTGATGCAGCCTTGTGAATGGATTTTATAGATGGAAACTGAAAGAAACCCATATATATATATATATAATATATATATATATATATATATATATATATATATGTATGTATGTATATGTATGTATGTATGTATATGTATGTATGTATATATATGTATAGATATATATATATATATATATACACACACACACACATATATATATATACATACACCTATACATCTATATATATGTGTGTGTGTGTCTGTGTTTGTTCCCTCACCATCACTTGACAACCAATGTTGGTGTGTTTACGTCCCTGTAACTTATTGGTTCAGCAAAAAGCGACCAACGGAATAAGTACTAGACTTACAAAGAATAAGTCCTGGTGACAATTTGTTTGACTAACAGTGGTGCTACAGCTGACCACAGTCACATGACTGAAACAAGTAAAACAATAAAAGAATACGTATATATATATGTATACATGTATATATATGTGTATATATATATATATATATTTGGGGTGGAAACCCATGCTGCCATCTCTTCAGGAAAAAATGCTATATCATCATCATCATCATTTAAAGTGGACGTTAAACGATGATGATGATGATATAGCATTTTCCCAATGGCCAGATAACTGAAGAGATGCTGGCATGGGTTTCCGCCCCAACATCACAGTTTTATCATTGTCACATATTACATTTACAGATAAATTCCTCTATTTACATAATATCGAGGTCTCTTTCATTCTTTTATTGTCTTACCATTTCTATCTATAATATATATATATGCATATATATAATATATATACTCTTACGTGGTGGTGCAATAATACACGGTAGACAAAGCCATCAGAGCAAAGAAACAGACCTGGAAAGCCTAGAAGGGCAGGGGTAGCAGGGAACTGTACTAGATAGCCAAAAGGGAGGCTGGGCAACAGGTATACATAGCCAAGAGTGAAGCAGAAAAGAAGTTTGCCAATGTCCAGCAACATGAGGACCAAAGAACTGAAGTATTTCAGATCGCAAAGCAGTGTGTGAGAGAAAATTGTAATGTCACAGGAGAGAAATGTGTCCACAAAATATCTGCGACCTCAAGGGGTACAATAAGGCACCTATTCACCTTCAATTAACATAAACTTTTTAATTTTAAAATAAAACTATATTTTTCTTAGGCTTAAATGATAGAAAATTGTATGAGGAATTCAGAGTCGTTAGTCGCATTGAACGAAAATTAGAAGAAAAGTTACAGGTTGAAATGCTCTGAAATTCTGTGTCAGTAAGTAAGAGAGTAAGGAAGTAACACTTAGCAATAAGAATATTAAAGAATATATTGCTAAAATGAATGTTTACGTCGTAAGGTGGCAAGCTAGCAGAAATGTTAATGCGCCAGGTGAAATGCTTAGTGGTATTTTGCCTGTGTTTACATTTTGAGTTCAAATTCCGCCACTGTCGACTTTGCTTTTTATCCATTTTGGATCTATTCAATTTGACGTACAGATTATTTAATCAATTTTTTTTAACTAAACACTTTGAAACTTCCGATACTGGTACAATGTGTCGACAAAATTTTGTATTTTAGAAGTTATTTTGTCACAAGTTACAGAGGCACAGGAGTGGCTGTGTGGTATGTAGCTTGCTTAAGAATCACATGGTTCCGGGCTCAGTCCCACTGCGTGGCACCTTGAGCAAGTGTCTTCTACTATAGCCTCGGGCCAACCAAAGCCTTGTGAGTGGATTTGGTAGAAAGAAGCCCATCATGTATGTGTGTGTTTGTGTATATGTTTGTGTGTCTGCATTTATCCTCCCACATCACTTGACAACCGTTCGTCAAAAAGAGACCGATAGAATAAGTGCTAGGCTTCCAAAGAATAAGTCCTGGCGTCGATTTGCTCAACTAAAGGTGGTGCTCCAGCATGGCTGCAGTCAAATGACTGAAACAAGTAAAAGAGAGAGTGACAATGAACAAATTCATGTTTGATAAGTGTCAATACGCGAAACTCTCAGCTTTTGACTTACTCTCTAACTTCTGCCGATGATATATATGCATATTATGCATATATGTGTAAAAAAATCTTATCATGCAATCAAACCAATGAAAGAGCCTCTACCTGGTCGCTCGAAACGCTAAAAATAGCAGCCAATGTATCCCCCTACCCAATATTTTATAAGGTAAAATCCTAAATTATTAATTGACACATTATTAATTAAATTATAGCAGCAATGCCTGGAAAAATAATGGATTACATGGAAAAATGCAAGCAGGAAAAGTAATATTCTTAAGATTATAAACCTGGAAAAATTCAGGACAAGTTATTACACCTGTAAAAGTATAGGACAAACTATTACTTAAAGTAAAGAATAAGAAACTTTTTACTTAAAATATTGCAGCTAAAATTAAAATTTGAATATTAAAAAATATTTTATTATAGTTAACAAATAACACTATACTTATTTAAGTAGAATTTGGCTGACTTACTACCTTAAAAAAGTGACAAATTAGACAAAATTAGATATTAGCTGAACAGTTTTGTACAATAAATTTAAAAGATGAGAACTGTAAAGAGTGATAAATTAGAAGAACTGGCATTCTTTGCTGCAATATTTTAAGTAAAAAGTTTCTTATTCTTTACCTTACTTGAAGTAATAGTTTGTCCTATACTTTTGCAAGTGTAATAACTTGTCCTGTACGTTTCCAGATTTATAATCTTAGAAATATTACTGTTCATGCTCTTATTTTTCCATATAATACACACACACACATATGTATACATATATATAGGGAGAATTCACAAAAAGACAAATACAGGTGGTGTAGACAACAAACAAATGTATAAGTATAGCGCTCAGGAAGTGAAAAAGTCTTTAACATTTCGAGCCTACGCTCTTCCACAGAAAGAAACAGGGAGAGAAAATAAAGAATGTGTAGTAGCTAGTGATCTATCATGGTGAATGCCAGACAGAGGGATCACACAGGAGAGCTAGGAAGAAGGGGAGATAATAAAGTAGTGGTGATCCCAAAACAAAGGTGTGCGTGCATGTGGAAGAGGGTTGGTGACCTTGATGTGTGTGTATGTGTAGGTTTGTGGATGTGGGGCTGGGAAGTGGTCAGTGCTGGTGTGAAGTGATGTGATGTGATGTAGTATGGTGGTGTGTGGTGTGATGGTGTTGAGATGTGGGGGAGGTGAGAGTGGGAGTAGAGGTGGGGTATATGGGAGTGGGTGTAAGGGATATGGTGGTGTTGTGATGGGATGGATAGAGAAGGTGGGGGTTGGGTTACAAGGGAGGGGTGACGATGAAGGGAGAGGGGGAAGGGAGAAGGTGGGTAGGAGTGAAGAAAAGAAGTAGGAGTCGAAGCCAGAGAGGAGAGGTGGGTGGGTGGGTGGGTGGGAGGAAGTAGGTGTGAGAGGAATAGGGGAGGAGAGTTGAGTCCATGTGGTGCAAAGGAGCGATATATATATATATATAGCATGGAGAACGGACGTTAAACGATAATGATGATGATATACATATATATATATGCATATATATATATATACATACATATATATATATGCATATATATATATACATACATATATATATACATACATATATATATATATATATATATATATATATATATATATATATATATATGTATATATGTGGAGGTGCAATGGCCCAGTGGTCAGGGCAGCGGACTCACGGTCGGAGGATCGCGGTTTCGATTCCCAGACCAGGGCATTGTGTGTGTTTATTGAGCGAAAGCACCTAAAGCTCCATGTGGCTCCGGCAGGGGGTGGTGACGATCCCTGCTGTACTCTTTCACCACAACTTTCTCTCACTTTTTCTTCTGTTGGCCTGCTCGCTTAGCCAGCGGGGTGGCGTCATTTGACGGCTGAAACAATGCGAAGCGCATTGTGACCAGCTATGTGTAGCAACATCTGATAGTCTGGTCGGTCACGTGATATATATGTGTGTGTGTGTGTGTGTGTATATATATATATATATATATGTATACATATATATATATATATTTATATGTATACATATATATATATTTATATGTATACATATATATATATTTATATGTATACATATATATATTTATATGTATACATATATATATTTATATGTATACATATATATATATAAATATATTTATATGTATACATACATATATATATATATATATATATATTTATATATATACACACACACATATATGCATTACATATTCATGCATATATATATATATATTTCTTTCTCTCCCATTCCCTTTTTCGTCTTTTTTCCCTCACTTAACTTGTCTCTTCCTCTCTCTCTCATTCTTCATTCTCTCTCTCCCTTTCACCATTCTTCATGGTCTCCTCGCACCATTCCCCTTCTTCTCTCTCTTCCTCTTGCTCCTCCTCCCCCATTCCCGTCGTCCATCTGCGACGATACTTCCGTCGTAACTGCTATCCTGTCTTTTCTCGCCCGCCTTCTAAGGCTACTGGTCGACATTTTTTCTCTCTCGTCGTCCACTATAATCCAGCGTTTGCAATACTTTTTTCGTCTGGCGTTAACAGCCCTTCTTATCTTGTTCTCCTTGTCCTGTCTCTCACTGTTATATATTTATTTTTCCACTGTTTATATATATATTTTTTACTGTTTATATGTTTGTACTGTCGTTACCGTCTTGCTTTTTTTACCCCTCTGCGAAAAGATCTCAGAATTTTAATTGATTTGCTTTTCGCAGGAAGGAAGTTTTCTTCGAAGTATACGTCTCGCTTTTATCCTTCGAAACGTTTAGTAGATGAAACCTTAGCGACTGAAGAAGGGGATTTTTCGTTGTGCTTATTGTCCTGTATCTCTTTTTTTGCTTGTCTGGTTCCTTGGTTTGTGTCTATGTTTTTCGTCTCTCTATGTGTTCGACGTCTTTTTGCTGTCCTGTACACATATATGCGTGTATATGTACATGTAGAGGTAGGTACGTACATATATGTTTATATATATGCATATGTTCTATTTTATTAACATATTATACGACTAAACGCACGCACCCTATTAAGTAAGATTGTTCTGTTTATCAAGTTAGCCTTGATATTAACTCTCACGCGACTCTGCATCTTTCTTTCTTTCTCTCCCATTCCCTTTTTCGTCTTTTTTCCCGCACTTAACTTGTCTCTTCCTCTCTCTCTCATTCTTCATTCTCTCTCTCCCTTTCACCATTCTTCATGGTCTCCTCGCACCATTCCCCTTCTTCTCTCTCTTCCTCTTGCTCCTCCTCCCCCATTCCCGTCGTCCATCTGCGACGATACTTCCGTCGTAACTGCTATCCTGTCTTTTCTCGCCCGCCTTCTAAGGCTACTGGTCGACATTTTTTCTCTCTCGTCGTCCACTATAATCCAGCGTTTGCAATACTTTTTTCGTCTGGCATTAACAGCCCTTCTTATCTTGTTCTCCTTGTCCTGTCTCTCACTGTTATATATTTATTTTTCCACTGTTCCACTGTTTATATATATATTTTTTACTGTTTATATGTTTGTACTGTCGTTACCGTTTTGCTTTTTTTACCCCTCTGCGAAAAGATCTCAGAATTTTAATTGATTTGCTTTTCGACGTCTTTTTGCTGTCCTGTACACATATATGCGTGTATATGTACATGTAGAGGTAGGTACGTACATATATGTTTATATATATATGCATATGTTCTATTTTATTAACATATATATATATATATATATATATATATATATATGTGCATACATACACACACACACATTTATGTATACTTAATGCCACCTACCTCAATCACAGTCACCTGTTAGGTGAAACTCAACGACACTGTAATTTTTTAATATAATAAACATTCATACAGGTTTCAATGTACACATGACAAAAAAGAGAAAAAATTGACAATTCCTGCATATAATCATTACTTCTTTCTTTATTTTTCTCTTCAGTCATTTCCAAGAAATCTCTTCAACTGCCTTTCTCTATTATCATTCCTTCTGCATGACTTCTGCAAATCCAAAGGCTTCTGCCAGGTATGTTATTTTCCATGTATACATTTTCCTCAAACATATTTCTTTTAATGTAGGTGCAGGCATGACTGTGTGGTAAGAAGTTTTCTTTTGAACCACATGGTTCCAGGTTCAGTCCCACTGTGTGGCACCTTGTGTCTTCTGCTATAGCCTTGGGCCAACCAAAGCCTTGTCAGTAGATTTGGTTGATGGAAACTGGGAGAAACCTATCATACATATGTGTGTGTATTTGTCCCACTACCACTTGACATCCAGTATTAGTGTGTTTATGTCCCTGTAACTTAGCAGTTTGAGAAAAGGGTTTGATGGAATACGTACCAGACTTCACAAAAAATAAGTACTGGAGTCGATTCATTCAACTAAAGCTTCTTCAAGACAGTGCCCCAGCATGGCCACAGTCTAAGGTAAAAGAGAAAAAAAAAAGTTATGTGTATTTTTCTCTCCCTATGGCAGACTAGAATCGCTTGCTCTGATATTGATTATAATGAAATAGAATTGATATATCACAGTTTGAAGATTACCTCCACTACTGAGGAAGGGATAAATGTATTCTTAATAGCAATAGTATTAAAAAGGACATCCTCTGTTAAGCATTAACCACATACAGACGCAGCACTTTTTTGTACATGAGAAGGAAGGACATTTACTGGCAGTCATGAGCTTTGTGTTCTTTATTAATTTAGCATTTTAGCTTTATCATGTTGATGCTTCTGCACACCAGGTCATTCTGCTTCTTATGTATATTTTGAAATTTTAAGTATGTCAGCAAATATGTTCCAAGAATATTTGGCACTAAATCTTTGCATTATTACCTCAATAACTATGACGAATGGGAAGTACTTAGAACAGATCTTTGAATACAAGGCCATAACTTTAATGCACAGTCAATTTGATAATTTAAGCTTTTTTTTTATTTCTTGGAGAGCCTGATTTATGAATTGAAATGTTTTCATCATCATTGTTTGTGTCTGCTCCCATACTTGCATGGGTTAGACTGGTTGTTATGGTTCAGTTCTTATTTGGAGTTACTGTTCTTCTAGATGGGTCAGATGTCCACATCTTATTCATATGACTTTTATTTGTTCAAATTATGTCCTCAGCTTTATACATTTTCTAATATATATGTGAAAATATAAATTTTTAAACATAATTTTTTTTAATGATAAATGTTTGTTTGTGGTTTTATAAAATTACTTAAGAATGATGGGATCTTGTCCAACATATGCCAGCAGGAAAAACTGAGATCAAAGGACAATGACAACAATGACAGTCCATTATCTTTTTATTGGCTTTACAGTGGGTCTTACTAAAGCTTTGGATAGTGTTAGCAAGTGAGAAAGACTAAAGTATTTCTAGAACTTAGTCTTTATGATGTGGTTTTGACAGCATCAGATGTCATTGCGAAGACTAGCATCACAAGATGTCATTAGAGAGCATGAAGATTAGTATTTCTAATGACTTTGAAGTTTATTGTGCTATCCTGGATGTATAAATAATACTTTTATGTGAAAGTCTTCAATACCAAATCTTTAGGTTTATGATTTACTTTTGTTTTTTACATTTTCAGTAGTGATGGTTGCATATGTATTGTTAGATTTATATTTTCTGTAATGTACAATAACATTACATTTTGAGTTGGATGGCATCAGGTGCTATGTTTACCATGTTTATATATTCAGCATGGGGTGGTCTAAGGAGTGTCAGGGAGGTGTAGCACCTTCGACAGGGGATAATGTGGCACTCTTAAGAGTAGTTCATTTGCTTTGATCTCTCCCTAGTACCCAACTCTCATTTGTGGGTCCAAGTCACCTTTTGTATGCAATGACAGCCACACCTTGGTAAACCACATCAACTAGTGGACTAAACCAGGTGAGGGCAGCTGACAGATATGTAACTCTTAGTCAGTTAGGGGTTGCCTGTCTATGCATTTGAAGACTGGATCTTGCAGACATTGCTGTAAAAATAGCCTTCATGGTTCAGCATCTGTCTTCATCTTCTGTCATCTTGACCTGGTCTTGCCACTGGATTGAAGATGATCGAGGACAAGAGAGTGAGGGTGATGCTGTGCAATTCTTTTTCATTTTAAGTAAAGTCACTGCATAAATCATCAGTCATCTCTCAGGATGACTTTTGGTCCTCACCGCTCCAAAGGATGAACATAATAACTCTGTCTGGAAATGAACTTAGGAACCTTTCTTTTATTCAGAGTAAAACTCCTGTTGAGAAAGTTAAGTTCCATAAAATTTCTTACTGTTTTTAATGTCTGTAACCTTTTGTTTCTTGTTTGTTTTAACAGCTACATTGGCCTTGACAGATTAGCAAGAGAGTTTCGAGACACATCGCAACAGTTTCTAAAAACTTGGAATATTGTTCAAGACGATCGAAAAATTATTGAGGTTTGTTTGATTTTTCTATTTAACTTTCCTGTTAGCTTCAATTTTCAATGATAATAATTACAGGCTTTGAGATGTATTTACATTTCTCTATATGTAGAAAAATAAAGCTTTAGCAGTATAATTAGTTTGAAGCAGTAACTAATGAGAGAGGGAGAGATCATCATCAATTTTTAATTTCTCTATTTTATGCTGGTTTTGGCTGGGTGGTTTGACAGGACCTGATAGGTTCAAGGTCTACATCATGTTCCAATGTCTACTTTGACATAGTTTCTATATCTGGATGCCCTTCCTAACACCATTCACTTTATAGTGTACACCAGCAGCTTTTCTTTCATGGTAGCAATAGTGAGGTCACCATGCAGTTTGCAAGACTAAGACCTCTTTGACTGTGTTGGGCTACAGTAGAAGGTGGCTATATGTTAAGTGTTGAGAGGTTAAAGTTTAAAAGAAGGGGCAAGAACAGAACAAGATTTTTGCTGTAGAAGAGCTACATGACTACTCACATTATATCAGGTCATCCCATAAGTTCTGTCCGAATTTTGAATAAAGAAAACAAGTGATCAAATGTTATATTTAATTGAAATTTAATCATCAATATACTTTCTCTGATTATCTATGACTTCCTTCCATCTATTTACAAGTTTTTTAATCCCATCAATGTAAAACTCTTTTGGTTTCAAAGCGAAGAACTCTGAAATATCAGTTTTGACCTCCTCCTGGCTTGTGAAAGTTATGTCCCCAAAATGTTAGAGTTTCTTGTAGGATCTCTTTTACTTTATTCATGGTACAATTTACTGGGTATTTTTTGATAGATAATAGAAGTTTTGTGTTACTTCTAGAGATCCTTCTGTGTATTTAAGAAAATATGTTTGCTGTGCTCTCTTAATGCTTTGTAGTCCTATAATAATGAGGACATCAGCATAAAGGAGTTCCCTCGGTCAACTGGTCTTAAACCCTTTTGTTTTGATCTGGAGGACTATGATGAATAGAAGGGAACTAAGAACTGAGCCTTGATGGATCCTACTTGTACACTAAACTCATAGCTGTATTCATTATTAATTCTCACCTTACAGAAAGCATCCCTGTACATGACGTGCATTATTCTTATAAGCCATTAAAAACATAAATAATAATGATAGATGTTGTGATTGATTTGATTGAAACAAGCTTGAATCTACCAATTTAATTAGTCAGCCAGAAATACACAAAAGTGACATTTCAATATCTTTGGGCATAAAAAGTGAAAACTCAGTTACCATACCTGCAATTGAAAATTTTTAATCCCACACACTTCTGATCATGTCTCAGAAAATGTGTAAACCACATAGTTTCTGCTTCTCTATTGGTTAAGTATTCCTGATGATGCTTAGCTTCTCTTCTAGCAACATTATATTGCTCTCTGCTGCCTCCTTTCTTCCAGTTTTTACAAGCCTGTCACTTTGCTTTTATGCCTCTGTCTACTTCACTGTTCCAACACAACACCGCCTTCAGTCTGAGCTCTTGCAGCAACCACAGAATGGATGAATAGCTCTCAGTAGATTAAGTCTCCATTTTTTTCTTTTGTCATAAGCATAATTAGAACTCTGAATCAGTGACCAACTGAGGGCACTTTTAGCTTCCATTTCCAAATTGTTTTTTGCTTCTGAGTCTACCTTGCTCTTATTCTGATATCACAAATCTAATTTGACATGTGCATTCTTCATCAGAGAAAGGCTTGATATATATACACAACAATTTACCTATCCTGCTTTCTGGTGAGAATAGAGTGTATTGACTATAGTGCTAACATGA
Organism: Octopus sinensis; assembly: GCF_006345805.1. Lineage (NCBI taxonomy): Eukaryota > Metazoa > Mollusca > Cephalopoda > Octopoda > Octopodidae > Octopus > Octopus sinensis. The sequence goes on along the minus strand of NC_042998.1, from coordinate 76,157,568 downwards.
TTGATAAGGGAACAGGTGGCTGGCCAGTCTCTTGAAATTTGTATCACACATGGTTAGGTCATATGTATCACAGAATTACAGGAGTCTTTATTCCTTCTCATTCCTTATACTATATCCATAATTTCCATACACACCAGAGAAGCCATCTTGGTGTTGCTCAATATGTTCTTAAAATTTCCAGCAGTGATAATAAAGTCACTTTCATTTGTAGTTGAGGCTAGTCAACAGGAGGGCCTCATAAAAGCAGTTCTTTCATTTATGTACCTCTCCTGACTGTTGTATATGTTGAGATGATTGTCACTGTTGTTTTTGACTAGCTTAAGCATAATTATTCTATTTTAATTATCTCTTAGTATTACCTTTATTAACAGAATATTGCTTACCAGTATTTTAAAAATTAATTTTTAGTTAATCAGCTTTCATATAGAGACTGTTGACATTCTGTCTATTAAATGTAAAATTATGTTCATTCTGGAAATGCCTTACCCTAAAATAATCCATATGGTGTTGATTATTTGGTGCTGGTGTTGTTGGTATGGACCACACTTGCACCATCAGAAAGTTACAGCTATACAGGAAATCACTTTCAGTTATTTGTTGTCAAGAAAGTAGCAGTTTGTTTCTACTACTGTAGTTTTTACTACAGATTATTAAACACAAGATGAAAACAAATTATAGATTTTTATGCTTTTGTGCTTTTTTTTTTTCCAGTTTCTTGCCAGTTTAATTTTGAAACAGGTTCTAGAGGAAGCACAGGAAAAGGGAGCTTGGATAGGAAATAGAGGTAAATAATTTTATATATACACATACACACATCTCCACTTAGTTTATTGTCAGTCTTTTGATTCACTCATTCATACAGAATATGATTGATGCTTAAAATTTTTAATGGTGATAATAAAGAGTTTTTAAAATATATTAGTTCTTATAGTTTTCAAACTAAGTTATAAATTCATCACAGTGTTTATTTTTTGACTCCTGCTGGAACATAGTCCTTATCAAATTATAAGAGTTGTTGACTGTAACAAGATTTTGAAGATGAAATGATAATTAAAGAAATCCTTAGAGACTCATTATAAGTTGAAAATGCTATATTACTTAACATTATCATAAATTATGATAACAGACATCTGAAATTTTTTTATCGTGAATAAGAAAGTAGGTCAAGATATGACTAGAGTGAAAAGTAGACAGTGTTGTTAGCATAATACTAGTGTATGTAATGAAATAGCATGGAGAAGTCAGCACAGAACTAGAAGCTTTTTACCGGTTTGTTGTCTTTAACCACTGAGCTATGTGCCTTCACATGTTTGAGTGTCAGGATTACAGTCATGAGGCTGTGAGTTCAATTCCTGGACTGGGCTGTGTGTTGTGTTCTTGAGCAAGACACTTTATTTCATGTTGCTCCATTCATTCAGCTGTGGAAATGAGTTGCAACATCACTAGTTCCAAGCTTTATTAACCTTTGCCTTTCTTTAGGATAACATTGCTGACATGGAGAGGGGAGATTGGTATGCATGTGCTCTTCCACAAACAACCTTGCCCAGACTTGTGCCTACTTTCTAGATGCTATCCCATGGTTATTCGTGACCAAAAGGGGTCTTTACTCTTTACTTTGTCTTAACCTGAAAGTCATCAAAATACTTGCCAGGCAACAAAAGAAGAGGAGAGTATAAGACAAGCAAAGAGAGTAACATGACACCTTCTTTGGGTACAGATCAAGTGAAGAGAGTACAGGTCAAGTGTTGAAATTACATATCGGTTGATTGAAACAGTTTATTTCCATACTATGGAATATTATGTTTAGGTCTCTATTGTATTCTATATTTGTGTTTTTACTACATTTTTGCGTCTTTTCATATTTCCAGACTTCTATCATTTGTTGCAGTGGTCTGAACACAGAATAGGCAGCAAGTCTTATTTAATTCTGCTTTTGATTATTTAAATCAATATATTGTCTTTGCATAGACTAAGATACCTGACTAAACATACATCAGAAATGCAAGAAGCAGGAAGACAAATATTCTGTTAGCTTGCAGTATTATCCATACTCATGAGTTTGAAAAAAGCAGCAGAAAGTCGTTCTAAGTGTATTTGTGCTAAGAAATTGAGGATAACTTTGACAATTTAGTTTCTTAACCACTTAGCATTCTAATTAGCCTGACAAAGAAATGCTTATTTATTCACAGTCTTTTGAATTAATCATTCATTATCCTATGGCTTTGATATTATGGTTGTTTATTTTTGAATAACATTGTAGAGTAAGTGTGAGAGACTGGATATGGCCAGTTTCAAATGGGTAGAATATTTTGACTGGTTTATATGCTAATGGGTTAAGTGTTTTAAATTTAATCTAAAATAATTGGATAAAAGAAATATGGTTTTGCTAACCCAGCAGATTAACCTTTTAGCATTTAAACCAACTGTATTAGGCCAGAATATTCTGCCTGTTTTATGTTAAAACCAACCAGATCTGACCTCTCAAAGCTATGAGATAATGTATGATTAAATTCAAAACAATGTGAATGAATAAACATTACATTTGACAGGAAAATCTGAATGCTAAAGTGTTAAATTCTGTGAATTATGAAATCAAGTGTATTTAAGCAGAGAAATAGTTTAACCAGAATGAAACCAAGGTTTCATCTAATATTGTTTGACTGTTGACAGCAATAGTTCAGGAAAGGTGAGGGCTGGGAATCAATATTCCAGCAGTGCACTGACACACAAAGCTTTACCACAAAGTATTGCTACAACAGTTCATTGCCACAGCTGTGAAGTAGAGGTCATTTTATTTGTCTTTATAACTATCTTTGCCTCAATAACATTGGATAAGAAAGTTAAATGTAAAACTGCTCAGTTAAAATTCTTAAATCTATTAGACTATATGCTTAATTTATAAAAGAATATATAAGTTTTCATTTCAATATATGTATATATATATCTTTATTTATTATCTTCCAGAAGGTTCCAATTGCTCATTCCATGTCTCCTACAAACCAAGCTGTACACGGAAATGCTGACAACACATATGGACTTAAGCTTTTATAATACAATGTATAGAAGTCTTTTCTCCCTAGCTGCTTTGATTGGATTAATGCAGTTATTTAACACATGTAAAAAGCAAAACAAAAAATAAATATTAAAAAGAATTATCGTCTTTTTTAAATTTGTCAAAGAAATGATTTACTCAAACATTTAATTTCAGTAAAGCAGATTATTTAAATGCCTTTTCTGTTGCTTCTATGTAAACATTAACTTGTCAACAACTGTAACACATATTGTTACCATAAACTCTAGGGAGATATTGGTAATTTTCAAAATGCATTTTATTCTTCCCAGCATTTATTTCATTTTTATCATAGCAATGAATATACTGGTATTAAAGACAAAATGAAAAGAGTTCATCGTCATCATTATTCAGCATCCATTTTTCCATGCTTGCATGGGTCAGACAGAATTTATTGAGGCAGATTTTCTATGGCCAGATGCCTTTCCTGTTGCTAACCTTCACCTGGTGATGTTTTGGTTATTGAAATAGATATTACTGCACTTACTGAATGGAGAAAAAATAAAATTTTACAGGAGTTGCTATGTCGTAAGAAGTTTGCTTCCCAGCCACATGGTTCTGGATTCAGTCCCACTGCATGTGATACCTTAAGCAAGTGTCTTCTACTATTGCCTTGGGCCGACCAAAGCCCTGTGAGTGGATTTGGTACATGGAAGCTAAAAGAAGCCCATCATATATATATATATGTATTTGTGTGTCTGTGTTTGTCTTTCCACCATTGCTTGACAACCAATGTTGGTGTGTTTATGTCCTCATAACTTACCAGTTTGACAAAAGAGACCGATAGAATAAGTACTAGGTTTACAAAGAATAAGTCCTGGGGTTGATTTCTTTGACTAAAGGTGATGCTCCAGGATGGCTGCAATCAAATGACTGAAACAAGTAAAAGAAAACTGACAAACTTATAGAACAAGTGAATCCAAACTGTCAATAGAGATTTGCTGTTTCTAAACAATTGTTAGGCGACAATGACTTCACTTGACTCAACAGGTCTTCGCAATAAACTGCGCTTACGAAGACCTGTTGAGTCAAGTGATGTCATTGTCATGGCCGATGACAGAATTGCCTGATTGGTATCCATTCGAGTGGTTGATGCCAGTGCCACCTGACTGGCTTCCATGCTAGTGGCACATAAAAAGCACCCTGCCTGACTAGCTCCCATACCAGTGGCACGCAAAAAGCACCATTCAAGCATGGTCAGTGCTGGTGGCATGTAAAAAGCACCCACTACACTCTCAGAGTGGTTGGTGTTAGGGAGGGCATCAAGCTGTAGAAACTTTGCCAGATCAGATTGGAGCAGCCTTCTGGCTTGCCAGCCCTCAGTCAACCGTCCAACTCATGCCATCATGGAAAGCAGACGTTAAACAACGACTACAATGATGATGATAATATATAATACATTTTTAATATTGCTTTGTTTTACAAAAGAAATTACTACCTGCTGTTGTACCTCTTTCTCTCATACTTTGACTCTTCACCTCATAGCATAAAGCTGCCTCCCTTGGGCAAGTTGCATAATGACCTCACTAGTGCTGGTGACACAGTAAAAGTATCCTGTATATACTGTAAAGGGCATCCAGCTATAGCAACCATACCAAAACAGGTACTGGGACATGACACAATTCTTGGACCCACTGGATCTTGTCAAACTGTCCAACCCACACCAACTTGGATTATGGGGCATTTAAATGATGATGTTTCTATTGAAAGTTTTCTTCCTTCACATTTGTTTTGTTCTTTTACAACCAGTAAAGTATTGTTTGGAAGTATTCCAAGCCCTGTGTTCTTATATTAATCGTCTGGAAGCCGTTCAGTGACGTGCAACCAAAAGAATACCCTCCATCAGGCATTTGCCATATTCTGAACGCCTTACTTCCCTGGGCATGGACACATTGGAACTCCGATGTCTGGCAGCTGACTTGGCAGACACCCATAAAATTATTAACCATCTTACAAACAATAACTCTGAGCACCTTTTCAAACTCCACCCGTCTAACACCCGTGGACATATTTACAAAGTCAGAAAACAGCACAGCTCCCATGACTTTAGGAAACATTTTTTCACGCTGAGAGTTGCTGAAGCATGGAACAAACTGCCGGCATCAGTTGTTAGTTGTTGGAGCACTGCATCCTTCAAAACTTCCATGCTTTCTGAGATTCGCCAACACTACACCTGATTTTCTCCCCTCCATACACACACAAGCATGTATCTGACTCATACATTGTTCGCTTTCCAGACATTTGTACATTACTGCATATACTTTATATGCACTTTCTGACAAGTTGTGGTGCACCTGAGCACTGTATACAATAATTTCATTATTATATTATTATTATTGAAAGAGTAATTAATCCTTGAAAGTCACATTAATTGCATTGATAGAGTTAAAGAACTAATGGATAGATTGAGAGTTTATGTCCCAATACTGTGCTATGTTTACAACCAAAATAGTCAATTCTCTCAAATTATTCAAACTACCTAGACTGAAAGTGTATATCATGGGTAGTGTCTCTCACTACTGGTACTATAAACAATAGGAGAATTGGCTAATCAAGATTTCATTAGCATGTAGTGTAGAATATAGTATAGCTTGGAGAAGGTATCTCCAAGCTGACTCATACTTCTCAAAGTTAATTGCAGGTGCCACTATGGCCTTGTGGATAATGCAACTGCTGCAGTAAATCCCAAAGTTACTTAGGATTTAGTGAATCACCAGAAACATTCACTAGTTGAATGGTTACATTTAATTCAAAAAAACATGTTTCTATGAAATATCTTTATTTAAGCCAAAGATGGGGTGTCAAAAGTTCTTGATTTATACTGCTTTCCTTAGAAAACTGATGCAATGTTGTGGCAGAACAATAAAAAACCAAACTGAGGACCTTAGTTGAAGGAAGAAATAAGAAACCTGATAGACTGTTAGTTTTGAGGTTAGACTGAAGTTCTGCAAGGAAAGAATTCTTAAGAGCAGCAATTCTTAAGGAATCAGATTGTTTAGTATGGCTTAGAGAAATGTCACAAGAGACCAGTAGGTTTGCTCACAGGTTGCTAGTTCAGAGAAGTAAAACTGTTGTAACTTAGAGAAAATGTTAAACTTCTGAGTAAGCATTAAAAAAGGTAAATGATTCAGAAATAATGTTAAATAATTTGAAATGATAATTTAGTCTCACTCGAAGCACAACCATTTCTAACACTAAGAAGAAAATGTGTATTTGTGTATTGCATCTTCTGTCAACATAATATTGTATTGATAGAAGATATTGATGGGTAAGTAATTGACGTGTTGGTGAATATGGGCTAGTATGTGAAGTAGTAGCAGCAGCAGCAGCAATGTTTCGTGAACAGTACTCAAATATGAATCTTACTTGAGCTTTGTTGCAACTAGATCAGGAGAAAAGTGTTTTTCGATTCTGTAAATGAAGTCTATTACAATGTAGTTTAATATATATATATATATATATATATATATACTAATCATTCCATCATTATTTGATATCTCTCTTCCATGGGTTAGGTGATTTGATACGATTTGAGGAGTTAGAGTATTGTACTTCGGTATCTGTTATGGCAAAGTTTCTATAGTTGGATGCCACGTTACAGAGTGTACTGGGCACTATTTCTTTTCTTTCTGTGTCACCAGCACTAATAAGGTCGCCTTATAGCTTGTAAAAGTAAGATTCCCCTCGACTGAACAGGATTATAGTAGAGAGGGGTGGCTTTATGTTAGGTGTTGAAAGGTTTGAAGTATGAAAGAGAACAGGAACAACTTTCTTGCTCTAAAGGAGATGGTTACCTTGCATTATACAAGAGTAATTAGGGTGGAACTAGAAAGAGAAATAAAGTAGGTAGTGACATTATATCAGGGTGAGCTCTGAAGATACAAGGTGAACAGAAAAGAGTAATGACTGATGAATGGAAAGGGTAGATGATTGGAAGTTGCCAGAGTATAGGGAAAGGACGTGATAGTTAAAGATGGAGTAGGGGTGGAGTGAATGGTGAATAATGGTGGTGAGGTGCTTATTGATAAATATGAGTTGGAGGAGAGAACAGGTGATGACTAGCAATACAGGAAGAATGAAGAATAGCAATACAATAGAAGAATGAGAGAAAAAATGACATGGGTGGATAGGTTGGAAGAGTGAGAGATAGCATATAAGAGTGATCAATATAAGTGGGGAGGGACGATGTAAAGAGCGAAGGATGATGTCAAAGGAAGTGGTTCTAGGTGATAACTGATAGCACAGAAAAGACAATAATAATAGCAAAATCTGCAGTAGTTAGGCAAATGATGGATGGAGGAGTGATAGAAAGATGTAGGGTAAGAGAGAACAGGGTCAAGTTAGGTGGGTGGCCTATTTACATATGTATACATTATGCTTCCAGAATCTCAGTGTAGCCAAGGTAGATGATTCTTCTCAAACACTGCATATTGCCAATCATCTCGGTTATATATGAAACATCAGATCACTATGAGAGAATATTGGAGATTATGACTTGAGAGAATGTAAATGTTCTAGTGGCATGTTGTTGCTTTGTGTTTTTACTCAAAAAGTGTAATAACTCATGAGAGAAACCAAATTGTTTTCAAGGAATTCCTGGAATGTTTAGGCTTTTAGTGTTCACTCAAATTTGAATGAGGATTCTGACATTTTCTTTAGGTTTCGTAAAGTTAAATTTTTTGTGATATGCTTTGCAAATTATTAATAAAAATGAAATGTATTCAAAAATAATGTGAGATACTTGATAGTTTACCCTATTGCAAACATAAACAATAACATGTGTAATCTATCCTGGTGTATGAGTAATTGGTTCATACAATTTCAATACCATCCTTCTTACCAGCAATATTCAAGTCACTTTAAGGTAGAAAGCTGGCAGAATCATTAGCATGCCAGGCAAAATGCTTAGTGGCATTTCATCCACCTTTATGTTCTGGGTTCGAATTCCAAAGAGGTTGACTTTGCCTTTCATCCTTTCAGGGTTGATAAAATAAGTACCAGTTGAAAACTGGGCTTGATGTAATTGATTTACACCCCTGCCCTGAAATTGCTGGCCTTGTGCCAAAATCTGAAAACCAATATTTGAGTTGCTTATCAAATTCAGATAAAAAAAAAAAAAGGAATAAAAACCACATTCCATTTTGAAATGAGACTGAAAAATAAGGTGCCACCTACAGTACCTGAAAAAAAACACCACAAACATTCCCTAGAACTATTATCAGCCAAAATAAGAAAAACTATAACATCAACAAACAAGTTATATAGATTTCTAGGGCAGCAGTGAGTTGGCAGACTAAAATCTTTGCAGTATTTAGCTACAAAGTCTAGATTAGGAGTTCATATACTAATTTACGAAGGATTTGTAATATAAAGACCTCTATTCAGCCCCATCCAACTGTTGGCAACCCCATCTCATTAAAAAGGAAACTAGTTTGTTTAGTCAGTATCAGCAAAAACTGTACTCTCATTCTCTTCTATTTAAACATATCCATACACCAACTAAAGTATTTGAATCATTCAAAATAGTAACCACAGTGCATTAGCATCTTATCCATAGATCAACTAACAAGGCTGATGCACTATAAGACTATCTTGCCATGTGAACATATGGTAGCTGTCTGTTCTGTTCCAGCCTACACAGTTCCTAAACTTAGAGCTAACTGACCACATATGTCTAGACACATAAACAATACACCACCTCAAAATCCTTTTAAAGATATTTCTCTTACATAACAGTAGATATTATTGCTCTGAATAGTCACACTTGATCTAAATTCTGAACTCTTGAGTTGTCATTCTCTTTCAATAAATTGCAAAATATTCCGTGTATACATATACTCCAACAGCACATGATTAGCCAATGTATAGCAGTATTCACAGACTGAACAGATATCCGAGTTGAAAATCTTTTGATCTGAAAGTATTTGATGTTTTGCCACCATGTCATATGCGCTGCTTGTGATACCCAGACTTGCCTACGAGCAAAATTAACATCTGGGAACTGACTTATGGGAGAATGAACAATGAACATCCTTCCTAAACCATAGTCAAGAACCTGATGAAGGGCTATGGAGCCATGACTGCTAACTTAGGACACTGATGATGGCAGAACGGGATAAATGGCATGTCTGTCATTGTGATCAATGCAAGTAAAAATTGTAGTCAATAATTAGTGTATACTTATCATCAGCTAACAAGCAAGTCAAAGATTTAAGAAAACAAATGAATTTTAATAATCTCTTTTTTTATTGGCATTTTCATTCAAAAATTACTTTAAAAAAAAAAAAGAAAGAAAAATATCATATATATATAATATATTATAGTTTTCATTTAAGACTGTTGACAAGAGTGTACAAGCAGTCTTACTATTTCTTGTGATTGAGGAAATACTTCCTTGTAAAGGACAGATGTTGATAGAGATTCATCTTACAAGCATTTTTTTTTTTCTTATTGGAACGGTATTACTTTCATGCAAGCAAAGTTATTTAGACATTTTTGTTTTTGTTGTTTGTTAAAAAATAAGATACTTTTAACATAGTAAATTATTTCATCTCAAACATTCATAAGCACAAACATGCAAGATTACCTCATATATACCTTAATTTTTGTGAGAATAAATGGTATTAAAATAACATTTCAGAAATGATAATCCATTTTTGATTAGGAATGAAGAATGTACATTCTTCAACTAAGACAGGATAAAATAAAATATAAAAACAAAAAACAATTTGGATTCGTTCCCAATTAATGAAAACAAAATAACATCACTGTTTTTACAAGATTAAAACATCCCAACAATGTTATAGAAACTTTCTTTTGAGGTTTGTAAGAAAAATTAAAAGTGGAATTAATTTTTCTTTTGGGAGCACTTAAAAGAAAATATTAAAGTAGAAAATGACAGCATGACAAATAATAACTGGAAAACTGGTAAATAATAAACAAACAAAAATTTGTTTATTTATAGGAAGAGGAAATTGGTTGATTTTATCAAAATACATTTTTGTTTGTTCTTTACCAAGAAACAAAGAAATAAACAATTCAAATAAGTACCAAGTGAAAATAATCTTTACTTTTTTGTTATATTAGGGAGCTCAAAATTCCTCTTAAAGAATACTAAGACATCTAGTGTTTGTAACATGCATAGAATGTTACAATTATTTTAAGACACAAAGAATCTTGCTAACAACTCTTGAAATATAATTCAGATTTCACCAAAGAGGTATTTAATTCAAAGAGCTAACACAGGCACCACAAACTGTTGTCTAAGTACAAAAATAATAACTAGATATTTTATTATTAATAGAATTTGACCAACTCAGCATCAAGGCTATATATAAGGAAATTCTGCTGTGTTTTATTACTAGCATCATTAAAAGATATAGTCTAACAGAGTTCAACATCTTGTCAGGGGCATTTTACATGAAAAGGACAGATTTACCATTAAAAATACCTCCAAATAAAGCAAAAATAGAAATACATTTTTATGAACATCTGATAAGAGAAACTGCATTTTCTTTCCATTAGTTAATATGGCATAATTTATATGTAGTGATTGTTGTTGTTGTTGTTGGTGGTGGTGGTGGTGGTGGTGGTAAGCCATGTATTAAGGCATTGGGCCTACTGGTAGATTTTCAAGTTAGAAATACACTGGAGTGCATTTTCTTGTTCTTTCAGGACACCAAAAACATTTGAAAATAATATTGTAGGATAGAAAAACTCAATTTGATAGTGCTGTCATTGCTTACAGAAGTGAACTATGTATTACAGTTATACTTACTTAAGATTGGTAACCTTAACTAAAATCTTTGGACCATTGACTCAATGGTTGTCTGATACCATGCTATATCAACTAGGTCATTCTCTATTTCTGATAATTTTTATACATATATTACATGTATGTATGTGCATTTAAGCATATGTGTGCATCTGACTATGTATATTAATAATCAACTCACAGCTCCCAAGAAATGCTTAAGAAAACAAGACATATTTTGTAAATTTAACAATAAATCTAATGTCATTATTTGGTTATTACATATATTGATATTTATAATGTAAGGTCACATCTTCAGTAATAATAATAGTTTTTTTTACTATTACATAAACTAAAACAATAGCAGTAAATTCTTCATAAAATTTGAATTTTAATTATAAAATACAAAAAAACAACTGTCACATAATAAAAACATGTATTCAAAAGATGATAAAAATCTTGATAACATCAGTTGGAAAGCAACAGAAAGTTTTAATGGTAATTCTCAGAAATGAATCAAGTACAAAATTTAAGATAAATATAAAAGAAGGGAAAAGGGACTTATGACATTTCTACCATCCTAAATAGTATTAGAGATGTTAGTGAAAGCAGGTGACAAACAATGTTCACCAGAGATAAAAGAATATTAAATGAGTGATAAAAACTTGCATTGTTATAAAAACAAATCAACTTTATAAAGAGATAAGTTACAGTGTAAAATTTAAAACAATATTAGTAAAGGAATAAAATAAATCATATTAGATATTATAACCATATAAAGCCCTAATTATGGATTTAATATCATAAGGAAGCAAGCTTGTTTTCTGAAATATAATTGATTTAGTTTCAACATACAGATTACCTAATTAGCTAAGGTAGGTAAAAGATTTGTTGTTTGGCTGTTTTTATGTCTATTTTTCTAGACAGTTTCTCTTTTGGCGCAAGTAGTTTTACAACTGAGTGTCTTAGCTACTACTACGACTACTACTACCATCTCAGACATGAAGTAGAGGAAGAAATACTGAGGCTAGCAGAGTTAAAAATCTTGCCCACAGGCATAGCACAAAAGCTGCAATAAGGTTTGTAGTCTGTTTATCATCTTACTCAAACCGTCATTTTTGCCCTCAGTTTTTATTTGATATTATTGGTAATTACTATATTAACAGATAATTAATAACAAAGAAAACAAATGGAAGTAATTCAGTAATAAAAAAAAAAATGTCTTAAATATTTGAGATATATTTCCGA
>NC_042998.1:75977997-76140497 GCF_006345805.1 Octopus sinensis | reverse complement strand
ATTTTCTTGCACTAGCTGTTAAATAATTCAAGTTAATCATGCTGGTACTGGAAGGTTTGTGAAAGCCATCAATACATCCATTCCTCCAGCCCATGTCATTAAAAATAGTAAATCATTTATGACACAACTAGTCATGAAAAAAAGAACTTTTCCTCCCTAACAAAATGGAAGATGCTAGATTGACATAAGTTTCAAGTGGAATCTTTTCATTATAAGCTTCAAGGAAGCTAAAAATATACACATACTTGAATATATATGCAATATTTCTTTCGACATCTAAGTCAAGTGGGATTCACAGCTAAATTCAATGTGATCTTCATGTTTCTTTATGACTTGAGTCACAACAATTAAATACACACACACACACACACACAAATGTAGTTCTAGGAACTTGAGATCAACTGGTTAAGAGATTTTATATTCAAACAGTAAACACTGGTCAAATGTCAGAACTAAACTTAATCTAAAACAGTAATTCTTAACCAATTTTAGCTCTCTCTTTCAACTCTGATAATAAATCTGACAGTAATGACTCAATAGTCATAGAAATGCAAAGGATGCAAATTGAAAGTCATTAGTTATCTACATATCCACACTCATACATTATAAATGATCAATTTTGAAACAAATTTATTTTTGAGCAATAAACAATAAGAGAAAGTGTGAGATAAAAAGAAAATCATTAAATTGCTACTTTGAACATGATGATCCAATAATTTTTCAATATCAGGTCCAAGTTTCACAAAGTTATTTATTTACAATCTATTTCACTGTTTAGTTAACAAGTGCAATAAAACACTGAATCCTCTCTCAACCAAGGAAAAATAATGAGCAACAATTTAATTTAAATGAGTGAGGTCATTGGCAGTGCCGCTGGACTGGCTCCTGTACAGGTGGCATGTAAAAAACACCATTTGAGTGTGGCCATTGCCAGTACCACCTGACTGGCGCTCGTGCCGGTGGCATGTAAAAGTACCCACTACACTATCGGAGTGGTTGGTGTTAGAAAGGGCATCTAGCTGTAGAGATTCTGCCAGATCAGATTGGAGCCTGGTGCAGCCATCTGGTTCGCCAGACCTCAGTCAAATCGTTCAACCCATGCTAGCATGGAGAGCGGACATTAAACGATGATGATAATGATCTTTACACACACACACACAAATACACACAATTTTTTTTTTAGCAATAGAATTTGAGATCCACTAGCAAAGAGGTATTACATTTAAACAGTAAATTCTGATCAAGTGTCAAACCTAAACTTACTCTCACCCAAACTGAGGACAATTGTTTTGCATGTTTAGCTAGAATACTTTATACAACTCACTTTGTTGAAATTGTTCACAAACATTAAAATCATTTTGCAAATCTATTAATTCACCAGATAGGTCTTGATGAGTAAAAATGAACATATGAAAAATAGATTTGTAGCCCACATGAGTATTTTTAGTTCACCAAAATCTTTAAATCCAATCATCATATCTTTCAGCACCTGAAGAGGGGAATAATGACACTCCAGATTTGTATCTAATATCAAATCACTCATCATTTTCATTTATTATTTGTATATTTGGAAACTACTGAAATTTGAACCTTGCAATGCTATTTTTGTACAATATAATTTTGCTATTAAAATAATTTATAATTTTTGCTTTAATAAGGTCATATTGTTTCCCTGTAATTTGATGTTCATTTCATTCATTTAGTTAAATATGTCAGAGACAAGTGATGTGAAGACTTTTACCTTTCTTGCTCATTACATATTTTCTCATCATACAACTTGAAAAATTCCAAAATAGTATCACAGAGCTCATAAAGCATCACAGACAGTCTGCCCTTGCAAGCAACAGAATTCACTACATAGCAAAAGATGTTCAAATTCTTCATTTTCATGGCAAAGTTTCCAAAAAATACAGATATTCAACAGATAAGCTTTTATCATATTCACTGTTTTAATAACATTGTACAAAGTCTAATGTGAAAATGTTTTGCAACTAACTGTTGTCAGTGAATAATACAATGAACTGCAAAGATATCTGGAGCTGCTGCTTTTAAATCCACTATAAATTCACAACATCTACAATAGGTGTTCCATCAGTTGTACATGCAATAGCATAAGTGGACATAACATTTTTATCATTAAAAAAGTATTCAAGTACTCTATAAATTGTAGAACCTTTTGTGTCAGCGTTCAGTTGTTTGACAAATAAGATCTTTCTATAACCTCTTGATTAGTATTTGAATAACACTCATAGAACAATAAGAAAAATTCTAGATAAAGTTGTTTCCATTTCATCAATTCTTATTGATATTGAACTAGTGATGAGAGAAATTAATGATCTTATACTACTTTTACTGGAGTCCATCAAAGTATTTATAACTTTATTTTACAGCTGGTTAGATAAGAGTTTTACTAATAATATATAGTTTTCCCAATTTGGCAATTAAATTTCAAATTTCGTAAGTTACCACTAATCCTTTCGCAAGCTAGCTAATTTGCTTTACAATCAACCCATTCACTGTAGACAGATTTTTATATTTATAATTAGATTCAAAAATATCCGTTTTCTTACTTTCTGTTCTTTAACAATTTCTTTAAGGGTTATGTGGTGGCTTCGGCTTACAGATGATGATTTGTAAAAATTCACTAAAGCTCCAAGTGTTGGGAATTTATCTGACTCCCATATAAAATGGCCATCATTCTGTTTGTATATTTTGAAATGTTGTACTTCACACATGTATCTGAGAAAAGAAATTAAGAAAATATTATTTATGCAAAACTTGAAATTAACAATACATTTAAATAAAAGACAGCAATGTTTTTAATTTTCACTGGTTTTTCTCAATAACAATAAATAAACTGGGTTTTAAGACCTGTTCCACTCTAAGTGAACATTTAGTCATTTTACATATATTACAATTTTGTAAATCAATACGTTTTACACATGAGCAAATATAATACAGTGCAAATGGAAGTCATTACCATAATCAATCAAATCCTTATGTTTTCTTGCCCATTCAAATGGTAGGGTCTACATCAAAGAATATTTTCAAGTCACCCAAGTATTATGTTGTTCTATATGTCACATGCAAGTAGCCTGCGCCAACTCATCCTAAGACAAACTGTCATAAGTATCCTTCATAAAATTTTTGCTTACTTTTTCATGTAATTTATAATCATGCTTCATATATATTAATAATTTAACTTATCACTTTGATACCCAACAAAACTTTTTCTTAGAAGGGGTCTGCAACACCTCTTGTGAATCCACCACAGCTTTCATCAATGGAAACATCAAAATATTTTGCAACAGGAATTTGGGGTCTTGTTGAAGCTCATCAAAACTTACACTACATTATTCCAAGGAATAAGACTCATAACACTGCACCTTGGCTGAGTCAAAACCTTCTTGTTGGGCCACTCCGTCACACAATTTATAGACAGCAGATTCAGTTTAATGATTACTTATTAACTCAAATATATTTAAGACTTCAGTAACTAATTACACCCACTTCCTTTTCTAAATTAACTGCCTTTTTACTGTCACTAATAACAGCATAGATCACATCTTCTGACTCTTGCTTGGTGTATGTGAACAGGCCTTGTTCCTCGTATGACCACAGCCTCTCTCTAATATATACATATCCTCTTCATAATCACAGATTTGTTTGAAGAATATTGATGGGGAGATTGAGAAAACTTTAGTGTGGGTAATGGTCATAGTTATAAATTTTTGATAACTTGATAACTCTGTATAAAGTTCAAATACTCCTTACTCTGTACAATACAGATCATCAGGATGGAATACTTGCTACAGACACTTACACAATTATAATCTCTCTCTCTCATTGCATTCAAGAAATATATCTGTACTGATTGATAGGCAATTTGATCAATACTCTTTAATCACAATTCTACCCGTACATCAATGGTTTCTTTCTAATTAATTTACATACTAAATTACATTCATTGTATACATAAAGTGCTTTCACTTTCTTTCTGCTTTCTCACTACAGTAATCCCTCAACTATCGCAGGTGTTACGTTTCAAAATCTCCCGTGATAGGTGAAAATCCATGAAGAAGAAACAGTACTGAACTATATTTTTTTAATCATTTTTATAATTTGTATATATTGATTTTATCATAAATGCAAAACAACACCACAGAGGAATCGACATAAGCTTAAATAATAAACCATATTAGGTGAATCACTATATGGTGAAGGATTACTGTAAACCTTATACAAATTCTTTTCTTAGTCTATCTTGGGACTTTACAATCACTGAAATAACTCAAACTGAACATTTTTTATCGTTATCCCCTGCATTTATAAAATGACATATAAAAGCTATTGGCTCCACCTCTCTGCCTTGTATGATAAAAAAGTAAAACAACAATAAATACACAAAGTTTTTATAAATGAAAAATATCCTAAAACTTACTTGACAGACAAACTATGTTCTCCTTCTTGTCGACCTTTCCTCACAAGGAAGGCACCATCACCATTGACATACTGCATGTTGCTATTCTTAGCCAAAAGCATTCTTTCTGCCTCTTGCCGCGTAACGTCTAACATCAACCAATTGCTTAAAAAAGAAAAACAACAAAAACATAATACCATTTATCTTCTACAAAGGTAAAGTGAAGATTAAAGCTAATAGTCTGGAAGCAGAGAGTTCTCATCCAATTCCAACAAATTCACAAGTCTTATCAATATTGTTATTATTTAACCATTATTATTATTACTAATCTTACATGATTCTTCTACATAAGTCAGGCACATTTCCAGAGACAGATTTCTGTCCTCCTTAACAACAAAATTAAACTGTAATTGTCCTAAAGATATGTTGAATATTAAGGCAACACAGTATAAACAGTATTTATATCTAGATTCATTACAATGTTCCTTATACTATCCTCAATCAGAGTAGTCTAAAGATAATGCACATCCTGGTCAAACTCCTAAATTTAACGTCAACAAGGAGTCTCTGCAATAACCAGTAAGGTCTCTGTAAAGCCAGGACTACTAAAGACTCCACTTTCTAAGTTTGTGGGATCCAGTTGCCTCTCATCTTTTAGAGTGAAAGTTCCCTGTCAAACTGCACATTAAAGTGTATTAGTTGGGTTCCAACAAATTTCATGCTATTGTACTGTTCAGCTATATCTCCCACATTCCTCTTCCTGTAAAAAAACATATATTTTTCTAACATCATGCACTCCTAGACAGATGAAGTCATTCTTCATTCTTCTTTAATGTTCTGCTCACATTTAATTCAAACACCCAATTCATACCAAAACCTGTGCTGTGTCTATCAACAGAGACCTTCATCACATCTTTCGATAGAGACATTATAATTTGGTCTCTTAACAGCTGACAGGATGCCTCCAATCTAAGAGATCAGAGATGGATGGAACCCACACATCAGCAGTTTAGCTAAGAACTTGCATGCCAAACACAGTCAATGTTTTGCTAATGCTAAGTGCAATAATACCATTTTCACCATATACTATGATATTACTAGCAACACATCTGAAATTCACAGAGCTAATCTATTACCTACAACAGTTGTACTCTTGGTGTTTGATTTACCTCTAGGGTGCCCTTTTTATTTCAATTAAATAACCAGTTCAATGGCAATTATGAAACTAGTACCCACTAACAACAAATGTCTGTCTGATAGGTTGAAAACACAATTGTAAATTACTAATAAGAGAAAGGTGTGAAAGTTAAAAGATATCTTTTAAGAGTAATTTGGTAAAAAAAACTATAACATAGAAGACAACTAGGCATTCCTAGGTGACAACCTTCTATAAGCTACTTACTGGCTTTGATTATATCATCATCATCATCATTTAACGTCCATTATTTTGAAATGGTATTATAGCATTCAAAGTAGTATTCTGCAACAGTTAGATGCAGTGGATATGGTGACAGAATATTACAATGAATGAGACTAGAAGACAGGGAGTTTTAAGGAGCAGTACCACCAAAATGGGTGTATTTAGTAAAGTAAGAAGCTTAAAATAGAAGGTTAACTAATATAGTGCACCATGAAAATCAGAGGTGTAAGTGTTTCAAATTACAAGATGAAGAAGGATATAATTTGAAAGAAATATGTTCAACTTTGGAGCATTTCGCCCATCACTATGTTCTGAGTTCAAATTCCGTTGAAGTCGATTTTGCCTTTCATCCTTTCGGGGTCGATAAATTAAGTACCAGTGAAACACTGGGGTCGATGTAATCAACTAGTTCCCTTTCCCAAATTTCAGACCTTGTGCCTATAATAGAAAGGATTTGCCATCAGTGATAAACAAAGAACTATGAGAGTTTGTGGAATCAGAAATAAGAAAAAAGAATACTTCAAAATAAAACTCATGGTTCACTGGCAATGCTCAGACCCAACTGAAAATATTCACTAAGATCAAGCATTAGTACATGGCAGTGGTCCTCAGCAGCTGGTTTTTGTTTCATTTGTTAGATGCTGGATTACTTCAATGTACAGCGGCATCTGCTCAGTAGTCAAACTAAATGGCTACTTAGCAGAACCATCTGAAATTATGTGCTCAGTCTGTTAAGAGTGTCCTTTTTCATCCCACCTATATGTGTTGGCTCTTGAACCATTGCTGCAGAAGCCAGAAGTGTTGAGAGGCATCTCACTTGAACTGTAATATGAGAAGGCTGTGTAATCAAATGTAGATGTCACCATCATATTGGGCACCACAGACATGAGGTGGTTGGCACTTTACTAAAAGAATACAAGGTGGTAACAAGAGAACACATTAACTAGGACAAGTAGGACAAGTACAGCATTAGCATAATAAATTGCAAGTTAAATGAAATGAAGATTTTATAAAAACCCAAAAAGTACAGGCTGTTTTCTGAAGCCACTATGCAAAAGACAATATTGATAGGTTATATTTATTCCACATACTGGAAGGATAGACCTTATAATGGGTTGTGCTATAGTATTCATTGATGATGGTACAAAATGTAGTGTGAGCTTTGTTAGTTGATGGTGATTATGTAAAGTATATATTAGTTGTGCAGTAAACATAACTTGTGCTATTACATTAAGTATTTTTGCATATGTGGGTTGTGTACCTAATAGGCCTAAGTTTTTAGACTGTGTGTGAAATTGTAAGCATTGGTATAGATTATATGTCTATTTTATGTGTCATACCTTGTGGTCCAATAATTACTGGCATTGATTTTTACTTTCATACTCCACATTCTACTTATTTCTGTTTTAAAACCTTTGTATCTTTTTTAACTTCATTTTGCTCAATACTTCAGACAGAAAGGGTTGAGATGCTTTTTAGAAAACATAGATTATTATTCTTGTCATTAATCATAATATCTGTTTCCCAATATTTTCATCAGTCTGCACAAGCATGCCCCAGATTATTGCACCTGATTAGTCATATACTGGGTTTAGTACATATCAAATTATTCCAAGAACAGAGTTAACTAACCAATCATACTTCAAAATAAAACCAATCATATGTGGGGATCTATATTATCTTTACAAGGACTGGGCAGCCAGAAATTAATTTTATTTGTGCTGACTGCATAGTCTGCTGCTGGTGTTAGTTGTGCGTGTGTGTATGTGTGTGTATGCGCGCGTGTGTATGCATGTGTGTGTGCTCTAATTTTATTCCATCAAGAGGAATGAAATCAGAGCAAAAGCCAACAACAGTTCAAAATGGATTTCATTCCTCTTGATGGAGTTTTATGCTATATTAGTGGAATATTTTTCCCTCCAGTTTTTAAAAATATATTTTATAGTTCCAACTTCATGAATTTTGTCCATTTTTTTTATAACCTTTTTACTATTTTTTGTCCTTATCTAAACATTCTGCCTCAATGTAGTTAGCTTCCAAGATGTATTTTATTGTTACTTTATATAGAGAGAAAAGTTATTTTCCATACACCTTTATTTCATTAATCTCTTTCCCTTCACCACTTTAAATATTTTGGGGGTTTACAAGTGTTATTTGTGTCAAGCTCTGTCTTCTCTATAAGCATAATTCAAATACCCTATCAATATTGTCTTTAGCATAGTAACTTCAGAACAAGCAAAGTTTTCTAGTTTTTCTGAAATCTTCACTCACTTTAACTTCCAATTATTATGTTGCTTCTGTAGTTTATGATTAGGATGACTAAAATATCTACATCTGTTATCTTATCACTAGTATTGAAAACAGTTTCTCTTTCATTTCTATGTTACATGTTATCAATTTCATTTATGACTATTTGTAAGGGTCGTTCTAGTATAATTCTCTTATATCAACATTTAGAGCTAATTTAATGTTCTCAGTTCTAATTAATTTGTCTCCTCTGGGATTAGTCTAACAAGTATCCTCTTTATCTTCTTGTCTTGTCTTGAGACAGCATTCACCTGAGGTGGGTTGAGCTGGCTTCATTCATCCTCAATGCTGCATCTCTCACAAATGCCGACCAGGCCTGGCAATTTGAGGCTAACGACCACATGATCTCCAACCACTCCCTATTCCAGCGGCGAATGCCATAGACATGGGGGCCTAGGTTGGGTTCCAGATCAGCCTTGACTGTCATCAGCCAGGTTTTTCATTGTCCACCACATGTTTTTGCCAACCCTGAAGGGGAGCTGGGGCAATTGCTTCATAGATGAATTCTCCTGGTTGATGACGGAGGGCATGACCCAGCCAACGCAGACATCTTGTTAGGATGACTTGTCGGAGGGAGGTGATTTTGCACTGGTGTCACACCGAATTGTTGGAGACACAGTGATGCCATCGGACACAAAAGATGCAGCGTAGACAGAGGTGATCGAAGGACTCTAGTTGCTTAATATCTTCCACCCACCACCAAGATGTTATCCTCTTTATATTGTAGTTAAATTCATGTACAATTATTTTTGAAGGTGCCCAAGCTGATCAATTAAATCAAATGGCAGTGTTTTGGTAATACTTCATACATTGGGGTTACCATGAAAGACCATCAAAGTTAGGCCTAAACAATTGTAGCAACTTTAAGGGTTTTAGTTGTAGATTATTAATGAGTAGAGTGAGTGAGTTAGTAATTATCTTTGTGCTGTTGAAAGAAACTAATTTAAATAAATTTTGTTGAGTCCTGGGAGAGTCATTATGCCAATAATAATAACACATGCACAAGCTCACTGCTTTATTTATTAGTCAATTGGTTATATATCTAATCAATTAACTGATTGATTGTTTGTTTAAGATGTTGGTTAAACAATCACTTAGTTGTTTGTTATCAGCCAAAGTTCTCTCATTGCTGTTTGCAACCTTTACAGTGACCCATGACTCCCAACCCACTCAATCTTTCGTTGTAAGTTAGTTGCAAAAGATCTATTGGATAAATAAGTAGAAATAATTTCTCAATAGAGTGGAATAGAAGTAGATCTGTCTACACCATAGTCTATTGGGCAAGTGCTTGTCTGCAGTCTCTACTGTGTTGAGCAGATGAAAAGAAAGATTACTTATGGACAGAGTGTAAATATGTAGTTGGCAATTTTTCTCACAGGAGGAACTGCTTTCAATACTACAAACCAACAAACCATTCATCGATTTTGCAATTTAGCTGGTATATTTCACTGATGTAAACAATGATATATAGCATTTCATGGCATCTACCTGTGAGGGAGTGCTGAAAAGCTATTTTAAGGGTATTGCAAAAGGCCTAGCTGGAGGCCCAACCTTCTGAGTTCTTTTACAAAGCTTAGAGAAGGTGAAGGGTTGTTGCAGTAAGTGTGTGAATCTGAGAGAGGAATATGTTGAATAAAGTCATAATGAATTGATCCTCCTGTATTTTCTTATACCCAAACCCAGGAACTTTTCAGCAACTCCTTATACATATATATATATACTAGCAGTATCGCCCGGCGTTGCTCGGGTTTGTAAGGGAAATAACTATATAAGCATTTTTAGAGAGTTACTTCCCTTATAGATGCCAATTCGGGCTTTCTTAGCCATTTCTGTTTTGGTGTCTTCAAGCCATGAAGTCGTTGTTCTAAAAGAACGCTGGTCTCCTTGACAACGCATTACGACGTTGATTTCTTTACACTTCCTTCCTCACAGCTTCACGAGGGAGGGAAGGGGGAGAAGCAAACAGGTGCAGCTGTGAGCGTGGACGCCAACTCCGCCGCCATCGACACACAAAAAATTATGCATTAAAATGGAATAAAAAATGATGTTAAATTATTTTTTAAATCGTAGACTCATCGTTGACGCGCGCTAATAGCTAGACGGGATCTTTTCAATTCTGAAGCCAGGACCACAGATCTTTCTACTTAACTAAATAATCTGAAACTTCGTATGCTGATAGAGTCTAGCAAAACAAGACACAGGTTGGAACTAGTTTATTTGAGAAAAATCTATTTTATGACTTTAATCGTAGATTAAAACTGCGAATTTTAACCAATCAGATTGTTTGTTTTCATGTGTAAAACTTGACTGCATTCTATTAGTGTGACGTAGAAAGCGCTTTTGTGACGTACTAACGTTCGGAAAACTGTAAACAAACACAGAACGTAACGGCAGACGAAATACGGCTACGCATTTCGCCCGGCGTGCTAACGTTTCTGCCAGCTCTTTGCTTTTTTAATATTAAATTTCGGCGAAGTTTCTCTTGTCGTAGCACAAGTTTTCCGTCGATTTCCGTAAAAAACTTTTATTTTTTTACATAAGTAATGAGAGCGAAAGAGACTAAGAGGAAGCGATTTTATGATGAGGGAAGTTTGTCTTTGAAGTTACCGTCTAGGGGAAGCATTGATGTACATGTGTGTGTGTGTGTGTGTTTGATGGGGTGTGGGAGACAGTATGTTGTGTAAGTGAAGTGCTTCTGTTAGTGTGTGTGAAGAGACAGAGAGAGTAATGTGTGAAAGAGAGAGATAACTGAAATTTTTTACTCGGTGTATGTATATATGTATGTCTGCATGTATGTGTGTGTGTGTATGTATCTATGTATGTATGGCCGATTCATCGTAATTACGATGAATTGGCCATACATACATACACACACACATACATACACACACACACATACTTACACATACATACACACACACATACATGCCGACATACATATACACATACACTGAGTAAAAAATTTCAGTTATCTCTCTCTTTCACACATTACTCTCTCTGTCTCTTCACACACGCTTGTTTACATTTAAGATGTTTAATACGTCACGAAATTGGTGGTCGAGACGGAGTAAATAAAATAAAGCCGAATGACGGAATATCATTGGTTAAAATTCTAATTATTAAACAACGTTAAACTTAGAAGTTACAATTCCGTTTTCATTCTGGTTTATAATTAAGTTTACTTTTGACACATTCTACCAGTATACGAAGTTTCAAATTGTTTGGTTCAGTAGGAAAAATTTGAAAAAACTGGCTTCAGAATAGAAAAGATCCGCCAGACGGGCTCGATATGAATCACGACTATAAGATACCCGAATTTGGTTAAACTGCACCGCAAAATGTGGGAGGAGTTAGGAATCTAAATCGAAGGGGACAGACACTCACACAACTAGAGTTTTATATATATAGATATATATGAATAAAAATTTATATATAAAGAACGTGAAATACATGAAGGGACGAACACGGAAAACAGACAAGTCATTCGAAGCCTTCAATCTTCAGTCAGAAACCGAATCATCATGGCAAATTTCAGCTGTTTAATTCCATTTGCTCCAACTCGGCCAGCCCCAAGGAAAAAACTAAGCTGTGGGCATTAGATTTCTTGGTAGAAATATATATATATATATATATATATATCATGTGATCACGTGACCGACCAGACCATCAGCTGTTGTTACACATCGCTGGTCACAATGTTTTAGGGAGCAGGCCAACAGAAGAAAGAGGGAAAGAAAGAGTGGTGAAAGAGTACAGCAGGGATCACCACCCCCTGCCGGAGTCTCGTGGAGCTTTTAAGGTGTTTTTGCCCAATAAACACTCACAACGCCCGGTCTGAGAATCGAAACCGCGATCCTACGACCATGAACTGCTGCCCTACCCACTGGGCCATTATGTATATATATATATATATTAATTAATAATTAATTAATAAATAAAATAATATATAAATATAAAAATATACATACATATATATATTTGTATATATATATAAAATTTATAAGTTTAAATTATTTAAATAATTTTTTATACTTTTATATTTTTAAATTAATTTTATGTATTGGCTTATGTTTTTCACTGTTTGATTTGCCTAATAGTGGTTTTATCTCTAATTTGATATAATATATATATATATAATTTTCTTCTACTACTAAGCACTGACCTGTCCAACCACCCAAATTCCTAAATTCTTCATTCCATACTACTACCCACCTCTCTGCCTCATCACTTAGACTATCTCAGCACAATTGACACTCCTTTATTTTTTATGCCTCTCTCTCTATCACCCCCTTCCTTCTATCTTTTTACACTCTAATACCTTTCTCTCTTTATCACCCTTATCTTCCAATTCTTACTTTCAAATTATCTGGTACACTTTCCCTTACTATCTCTTCCTTGTTTTTCCTTTTTCTTTTTTTTCTTTATTCCTCTCTTCCTGCTTTTTCTTCTTTTATTTTATTTTATTATTTTTCTTATTTTCTTCTCTTTTTTTTCTCTTTCTTTATTCCTCTCTTCCTATTTTCGATTTGACCTTACTAATACATTCCCTACTTTTAGGTCAATAACACTCTATACTCAGAATGACCAATTTTAAATACTATTGGATTTTACTCATAAGGTATTGGAATCTTATATGTATGTATACCACTCTGCCTAAATAATGAATCTACAAATACAATATCCTTGCATATCTCGCATCTATTTTCATTCCTCCACCTCACTCTCTATTTCGTATCTTATCTAAATTAACTATTGCTTAACCATCTCACACCACCTCCGATGAAGGGATATAAATATCCTAGAAACAGCTGTAAGACTTATTTATAAATGGTCTAAAATCTACAGTTTTGGTTTTTTATCTCATTACAGAAAAAAATGTTATATGTGTGTATGTGTGTGTATATATATATATATATATATATATATATACAAATAAGAAAATGGAGGAACATATTCATTTCAATCATCGACTTACAGATATTACCAATTCATATTATTTATTAACTACATAAATAGGAACATCCAAATCCAACAAAACAAAACAATATACATCAATATGTAAGATAATAATACCATGAGAATAATACACACACTTATGTATATATATATATATATATATATATATATATATATATAATATATATATATATTCTTGTGTATGAATATTTTGTTTCATATTTATATTTGCATTTTTATAATTGTACTTTATAATCTCTGACGAGGCCTTGAGATATATATATAAGTAACTCATTTTTAACTGCATATTACCTCAATACATCTGACTAATATAAGCAGAATGAGATATCTTTATCTACAGGCTGAAACAGCTGTAAGATCCCTTTTGTGTGTATTATTCTTATGGTATTATTATCTTACATAGTGATGTATATTGTTTTGTTGGATTTGGATGTTCCTATTTATGTGGTTAATATATATATATATATACATATATATATATTATATTCGAAGGGATGGTGAAAAGTTTCTGACTTTAAGGGTGTGTGAAAGGCCTGGTTGGAGGCCCAACCTTCTGAGTTCTTTTACAAGGCTTAGAAAAAGTGAAGGACTGCTGTAGTAAGTGTGTGAATCTGAGAGAGGAATATGTTGAACAAAGTCATAATTAACTGATCCTCCTGTATTTTCTTTTACCCAAAGCCAGGAACTTTTCAGTACCTCCTTGTATAAGTGTGCAAACTGAGCCATTGGGAGTTAACTGTTTTGAACATTAACAAACTACTGTAAACTGCTGACCTCTTGGCAAAATGTCTAGTTCGCTATTGATCACTATTGTTTTTTTTGTTTGTTTTTTTGTTTTTTTACATACAATAAAATTATAATTATGATGATGATAAACAGAGAAATTGACATGTAGAAGATAAAGAAAGCATTATCGTAAAACTATAATTAAAAACAAAATTAAATGAAAACAGTTATCGATAAAGTCCATTACTACTTTATCACAATAATTATGCATCATCATAGTGCAGCACTAATCATTAATATGCTATCTTAGTAATAACTGTTTCTGATACAAGCAAGGCCACAAACATTGGAAAAAGGATTAGTTAATTAACTCAGCCCAGTATTTTACTGGTCCTTTATTTTATCAACCTTAGAAGGCAATGTTGACCTGAGTAGGATTTAACTCAAAATATAAGAAACCAAAACAAATACCACATGCCATTCAGTCCAATGAATGCTCTAATGATTCCACCAATCAACTGCTCTTGCCATCTCAAAAATACCAAAGCAAATTTAGAATTTTTAGCTGTTTGTGGATACTATTATAAACGATACCCAGTTTTCTACGAAAAGGCAGATTGATTGATTGATTCACAAAGTTATCCAATATGGGCTAAGTCTGCAGATTACCGGTTGAAGTGTTTGTCAAAAAAAGCATTGAATACTGATATGTAATATAAATCCCAGCTACATAGAATTAATTTCAAATCTGGCCTGAGCTAATGTGACAAGGATTATTTTGGCTTAAACCCACTTCCTGGTTTATTAGGTTTAGATCTCAGCTTTACTTTTATTTTAGATAAGTGTGCTGATGTACTTTTAATCAATAAAATATTACAGGGAAAGCTAATATCCCTTTCAGAAATTGTTATAATTTCATCAAAACATTGAATGTACAACCCAACATAGGTTAATGGTTAGTGATTTCAGACTTAGAGCCAAAAGGACTTGGCCATATCTTACTCAGCAAGAGTTTACAAAAGAAAGATATGGAAAATCAAAGACCCAGCAACAGTCAGAAATTTACAGAAACTCTAGTTGGAACATTTGACAAAAAGGAAGAAAAGTTAGAGACATGGACAAGTGGAAGTTCCTATGGGAAGTTCCTACTGAGAATTACTGACCAAATCTGTGATTGATGTAAAATTTCAGCCAGATTTAGGCTGACATGGTGGAACAGTGAGGCAGATAGAGATATAAAAAGCAAAAACACAGGCCTGAAAAAACTGGAAAAATGGTAGCAGCAGAGAGTTATAACAGGTAGTCAGAAGGGAAGCCTGGTAACATGTTTACATTGTGAAAGGAGGGGCAGAAAGCAAGATTTGCATATATTTTACAGTATGAGGATCAGAGGTGTGAAGTATTCACACAGAATCAAGGTGTTACAGGTGATACATGTATGCAAATGGATAATGGTACACTTGCATTTAGTAATTCTGAAAAGAAAGAGGCATAAAAGTGCTAGTATGAAAGGCTATTAAATGTGGAGAACAACTGGAAGAAAGAGCGTCTTCTCAATGTGAACCCAATAGAGTAGATGAGATGCAGTTTGGTGTAGTACCAGAGAAGTACTACTGATGCCATTTTCCTAGTAAAACAACTACAGGAGAAGTATTTAGCAAAAAGTAAACCAATGTAAAAGGAATTCATTAACCTGGAGAAAGCTTTTGATAAGAGTCCTTCATTCTGTGATTTGGTGGTCTCTGAGAAAATAGGAGTAGATGGATGGCTTGTGAGGTGAGAATCAGCTCCAAGTACAACAATGAATTTAGAGTACAAGTAGGAGTTCACTACGGCTCAGTACTCAGTTGCCTCTTATTCCTTATAGCTTGCCAGGAATTTAAGGCAAGCTGGCCTTGTGGACAATTATATGCTGATGACTTATAGCAGAATCTGGAGTATAATTTTTGTGGAAGCAAAACTTAGAATTAAATGGCCTTAAAGTTAACTTAGCAAAAGACCAAAAACATATATGATCTTCTCCCTGTCAGGTATATGGCCCTGCACAACATATAGGAAAGGTGTAGGCAAAAATTCAATACTATGTACCCAGTGCAAGCTCTGGACACACAAGAAGTGCAGTGGAATCACAGAAAGTTTAACAAAGACAGAATCTTTGTATGTAGATGTGCAGTAGCTATAAACATTAATGACAGAGAGAAAAGGATTTTCTCAAAGGTCTATGAAGCTCCTTAGAAGTAGTAGATAGTTTCTGTTACTGAGATGACAATTTACAGTGGAGGAGGATATTCTGAAAATATAGTTGATAGAAATGGAATAGGATGGAGGAGTTCAGGAAGCTATTACTTCAGTTGAAAAACAATGGTCTCTCTTTCAGATTGAAAGGCAGATTGTATGATACATGTATGAACAGCAATGCTACATGCTGTGACATGAGTTGTGAATGCAGAGGACATGCGAAGACTAGAAAGGAATGAAGTCAGTATGCTGTTGGATATGCAATGTCAGTGTGCATGAACGACAGTGAAAATGTACTATGAGAAAAAACAAGTACAAGAGGAATCAGATGTAGCATGCAAGAGAAGAGACTGTGCTGGTCTGGTCATATAATGCCTAAGCATGAAGATAGCTGTATCAAGAGGTGTCAATAGTCTTAAGTGGATGGAACTTGTGGAAGAGGGAGATCCAGAAAGTTGAGGGATGAAGTAATGAAGGCTGATCTCAACTTGCTGAACTCCATAGATGAGATGATACAGAACCAAGATGAATGTTGATTCACTGTGTTTGAGAAGACCCATCTGTCATAGCAAAAATGAAGTCCCAAAAGCATTATGCTTATGCTTGTACATGCTGGACCCTGTACCTAATTTGCCTTTGTCAAGCATTTCCCTGCATCTCATCTTCCTAACAACAATCTCTCCACCACTCTATGGCATTACTCATCTACTGCAACTATTTGCCAATTCTGCTCTCAATTGAGAGCAGAAATGACACATGTTCCATCCTTCTTTTTGCACTACCAGTTACCTTCTTCCCCACATGGAAACACTCACTTTTAAACTCCTTCCCTTATCCTCATTATCATCCTTTACCACACTATTTTCCACCAATCACTCACTTTCTGTATTTTCAGTTATATCTCTCTCTCCCCTCTGATCTACATCTTCAGTCTACCATATCTCATCTGTAACATCTCTTGTATCTATTATCATTCTCAACACCTTTCATATCCATAATCGATGCCCCTTCTCACCACTCACTAAGCTACCCTCATGTACTTTGGACCTTTACCTCTGTCATTGTACATCTCCCTCTGCCTTCACATTCTACACATTATCTACCAACAGATTTATGATACTGCTTGCTGCTCTCCACTCATACTGTCACTTCATTGCTTGTCACTTCCTCCTTCCTAAACCACTTCTACCTCTCTCACTTTTCCCCCTTCATACTGATATTTATTATTCAACCACACCTCCATCCTTGTTCATGATAAATTACAGCCACCTCTATTGCTGACTTTAACCATCTGTCACACTCCACTAACATTCTTATGAAATTCGACACCCTTTCCCTTCTTCCCTGATTCACCCTGAGGTATGCTCTGGCACCCCATCATTACTGTCTTTATCTTCTTTCCACCTACTCTCATATATTGTAATCATGTTTCTCCTCTATGGCAAGACACCTGCACTCGACTATCATACTTTAGCCTTCAACACTTGGCATAAAACCACTTCCTCCTCCTAAATACGCTCTCACTCAGTCAAGAAGGCTTTTACCCTTTTTATTCATTATTTTTGTTTTTGTCTTGCAAGTTACTTGGTATCCTCACTCTTTAGAAACCATGCCAAAGCTGACACTGGAGCTTGACATAGCCAGAGACCATCAAATCCTGTAAAATCCATGCCAGCATGGAAAACAGATTTTAAATGATAATTATGATGAAGAATATCAAATCACTAAAAATGAAAAAGGAGAGAAAGATTGGAAAACTTACTCTTTATGAATAATTTCAATATAATTATTTGGTATATAGCCTGTGTTGCCTTTCATTTGAGCGCGATACCAATTTGGGTCAGTTTCCATATCAATAATCTAAAATGAAAATTAGATAAATATCAGATAAATAGACAATTACACACACACACACTGTTTTAAGCCAACTATTCACAGAAAGATGCATCAGACATGTACAGTAGACCAATGGGTGTGTCTTTCAAAGGAATTCCTGCCAAGCAGTAAGATATACACATGGTCTTTCTATAAATAAGAGTGACTTGTCTGATTTGAGCAACAAATATCCCAATGACTTCATTAAAAAAAAATTTATCAATGAAAACAGTGAAAAGTAAAATATTAATGATGGTAAACATGCTGATCAACAGTGCAAATGCTCAAATTAATACAATATCAGTTAGCCTGTATTTTTACACCAGACTTTATAAGATTTAAAGTTTTTGCATATAATACAAGTATTCATTAGTCATATACAATATCATACCATATTAAGTATATCTTTGTACCATACAAGATATGTTGTAATTATATATATATATATATATCACACCTTGTATATATTTGAATTTGAGGAGACATCCTACCTAATAAAAGTGCTTGAAAATTTTTTTAAAAATCCAAATGATTATACACTTTATTTTCCAAATGTTTATTAAACACTTCTTGCATCTTAATCTGTCTATTTAAAATCTGCTCTCTCTCACTCCCTTGATACATTGCACAACAAAATCTTAATGTATGCTTATATAATTCAGACACACTACCATTTAAACATCCACCATTCCATGCTCATATGAGTTGAATGGAATTTACTTTGGCAGATTTTCTACAGTTAAATACCTTTCCTGTTGCCAACTCACACCCATTTCCAAGTAAGTAATAGTGTGCCATGATCAGACGTGCTTTTATGGAAGATTGGAAACATAGGACATTATTATTTGCATGATGGTCACATTCATTTACAACTATAATGCAGCATTAAGGCAGGGAGACAAAACACACACAAACTGGGCTTCTTTCAGTTTCTGTCTACCAACTCCTCTCAAGAGGCTTAGGTCAGTTTAGGGCTATAACAGAAGACACTAGCCTGAGATGCCACACAAAAATGGGAAAATAATACATAAACTAGTGGATATCCATGAAAAACCTAAGAGTGATAAATATTTAGTTTTATAGATAATTACTTGTGGCAAACTACTGAAAGGAATTAATTCGATAAAATACATTTTCCTCTCTCTCGCTTGTGTGTCAGTGTGTGTAAGTGTGTGCAATTCACTCTGCCAGAAATTTGGAAATGACATGCTGTACTGCTTGGCATTCCTGCCAGAAGCTCCAATATGAACATTTCAGAGTGTTTGGGTGTCAATATGAGGACAGTACAGAGGATTCAGCATGAGTTGGATGAGTTAAATGGTGATGACAAAGGTACGGCAGCTTAGAAAATTCACTCTGATCATTCTGATAAGGAAAGAACTCCTGAATTTATTGGTGAGATCCAAGCCATGATTGACAATGATCCCTCTAAGTCAATCAGATCCATCGCCAGAGACATGGGAGTGTCTGAGTTTCTTATCAGGCAGGTAGTCCATGCAGGCATTCTGTATTCCTCATACAAGATGAGAAAGGGCCAATTTTTATCCCAAGCCACCAAGGACAAGAGGAAAGACCACACCACAAAGCTTTTGAACAAACTTGAGCATGCCCACCAACCAAATATGCTTTGGTTTTACTCAGATGGCAAAAATTTCTGCCAGAATTAGATGGTGAACACACAGAACAACCATTGGCTTGCCATGTCCCCAAAACATGTACTGAGAGTGATAAAAATCAAACATTCAGTTAACATCATGGTGTTTGGAATGATCACTGATGATGGTGATGTTATGCCTCCATTCTGCTTCCCACACAGCCCCATACGCAACACAGAAGCCTACATCAAGTGCATGGAGGGGGTAGTGCTGCCCTGGGTTAAATGGGTGGCTGCTGGAAGACCCTATTTCTAGCAACAGGACTCTGCACCATGCCACACAAGTAGGAGAACCCAATCATGGCTGTTGGACAATTTCTGCGACCACATCACTCCTAACATCTGGCCACCTAACTCCTCAGACTGCAACCCCCTTGATTATTATGTGTGGGGCACAGTTGAGTGGGAGACTAACAAAACTCCTTGTAACACCAAAAATGAATCGAAGGCAAGGATTATGGTAGCATTCACCAACTTGAACAAAGGGACTGTCCAGAAGACCCAGGAAAACTTGAGATGAGGTGGTGAAGCATGACTTTTGAACATTGGGCCACATCAGATGCCACAATGGTTCTAAATTGTAGGTACAGGAGGTGGTCAAACTCCGCATAAGGAAAGGAGTAGACAATCACCATACACAACCACACAATTTATACAAGAACAGTTAAACTTATGTACATTACTTCTCAGTATCCAGCTAATTAAATGGTCTGTTAGTGTTTCCATGAAATACAGATAGTAAAAGTTTCACAGCACAGCAAAGTAAATGATCTGTTAGTATTTACACGAAATTCAGACATAGCAAAAGTACCATAGCAACTATTTAACTTTGATGTATAAGTCTTGGGAATGGACAGGGAGAGATTAGAGGCTGCTAATTATCTTAGTAGATTTATGCACATATTGTTAAGTTACAGAATTAAAAAATGGAAACATTTAAAACCCCTTTTTTAAATGAAATGTTTAGGTTTTAATTGCCATTCATGCCAGGAGTTCTCAACAATTTTTTCTCTATGGACACCTTTATTATTTTATACTGATGGACTCCCATAGCCATTTGCTGTTTAAAAGCTAGTTTTATAGAAACTTCTTACAAAATTTCTATTTTGTTTTTCACAAAGGCATAGCTGTGTGGTAAGAAGCTTGCTTCCCAACCACATGGTTCCAGGTTCAGTCCCACTGCATGGCACCTTGGGAAAGTGTCTTCTACTATAGCTTCAGGCTGACCAAAGCCTTCCGAGTGGATTTGGTAGACAGAAACTAGAAGCCTGTCATGTATGTCTGTGTGTGTGTTTGTGTGTAAATGTTTGTGTTTGACCCCCATCATTGCTTGACAGTCAATGATGGTGTGTTTATGTCCTCGTAATTTAGTGGTTCTAAATTTAGAATTTAGAATAAGTTCTGGGGTCAATTTCTTTGACTAAAACCCTTTAAGGCAATGCTCTAGCATGGCCACAGTCAAATGACTGAAACAAGAAGAATAAAAAGAAAAATTGACTTGTGTAAGTTGAACTACATAAAATGTTAGAGAAAGAATCCAAGCTATTTCTTGCAATACATACCAATACATATAGCTAAAGCAAAATTTTTTCAGAGGCTCTTAATATACTATTGTGAATCCTCAATTCACTATTTTGCTGTGTGGACCCCCCAAAATCTTATAATGGACCTTCAGGGGACATATGGACCCTGTTTGAGAACCACTGATTTAGGCAGTAAAGTTAGAATTACTATCACATGTAAAAGAGCAAATTTATTTTATATCATAATGTGATCTTGATCATCTGGCTTTACCTGACAGGAATTAATTTTCACCAACCTGTCAGTGATTAGGGATGAGTATACTTTTTGCATACTTAAATTTAAATCAATAGCAATTGATATCAACTCAAATTGTTTCCAGAAGATTTTTAAAAATCTAGAAAAAAAACCAATTGCTACATGGCAAAATTTTTTTTCCAGATTCAATGACAAATGATTTCAAGTTCTTTGAAGAAATTTTAGAATGCTGTCAAATATATCCACAAGCCACTGTAACAGTTACCCTTACTCAGAAAGACATGATTTTCATTTTCAGCATGCAGTATTTAGGAACATTTTCTTTATGTTGAACTTTTGAGCTTAATGATTAATCTGAAGCAATAGATAAGGTCTGGACTGAAGGTTTTGCAATGAGTTAATGCAATTGAATTATGCAGGTGACAATGGCAAGGGGAAGGTGGGTTTTTTTCTTTTTTTTTTTCTTGTCAATATGATATAAAGAGACCTTCGGTCTTGAATGACCATGGGATTGCACCTAGAAAGTTCGCCTCTGAGGTACAAGTCCAAGCAAGATTGTTTTTGGAATACCAGCAGTTACTCATGCATACCAGCCTCCCTTCTCCATGCCACTGATGTTATCCAAGGGAAAAGCAATGGCTGATACAGTTTGGCACAAGTGACATTGTAACTCATTTCTATAGATGAGTGAACTAGAGCAATGTGAAATAAAGTGTCTTGCTCAAGAACACAACGCACAGCCCAGTCTGGGAACTGAACTCACTACCTCATGATTGTGAGTCCGACACTCTAACCACTGAGCCATGCACCTTCACCAATATGATATAAAGCCCTGAGATCAATCAACCATACTGGAGAGCTCCATCGGTTGTCCAAAAAACTATGTTATCAATGTGAATATTGTTTCCTGCAAAAAAAACTGAAACAAAGATACTCGTCTCTTGTATCTGTCTCTAGTTTTTTTGGTAAAAGCATTTCCATTTGAAATGCACTATCATCCATCAATCTCATATATGCCATCAGTAACGAAATACCAGTACCAACAGTAGATTTATCTTGCTATAGGAGAAACGTCAACACTTATCAATTAATTGATCTTTTATGCCAAGTGTCATTTCATCAATTTGATTTTCAATGGTTTAGGTACTAAAGAAGTAAGTTTCAGTACAGTTCTTGCATTTTAACATATTCATTCTCTGTGGTATCACCAACAATTCACCCACAGTGTGCAGCTTGTTGCTTTTAGTAATAAGTAATGATATACTGCATGATGATACCAGACCACTACAAGCAGATTTATTCATATTCATTCATGTTGGCCAACATTGTGATTGTTTCTTTTTGCAAATTCTTCTTTGGAGGTGTTGAAATATCAGATTTTCTTTTTTTTATCACTTTGCCCATCCAAAGCATTTTCAGAATTTTGACCTAAATGTCCATGCTTGTTTTCAGATTCTTTTGTTAGCCTCAGTATCATATGTACTAAGTAATATAAAGCTTTCATAAGTTTCAAGTTACTCTAGTGGTTGAAAAAAAGTGGCAATGGATATCTAGGCACAGGTGTGGCTGTGTGGTAAGAAGCTTGCTTCCCAACCACATGGTTCCTGATTCAGTCCCACTCCATGACTCCTTGGGCAAGTATCTTCTACGATAACCTTGGGCCAACCAAAGCCTTGTGAGTGGATTTGGTAGACGGAAACTGGAAGAAGCTCATCATGTGTGAGTAGATATATATATATATATATATATATATATATATATATATATATACACTTCATTAATAAAGCGTATTACTCTACCTCCAGTATTCGAGTACTATTTTCACCCTCTTGTTTTGCATTTATGCGTCTACTTTGGTGTGTGTGTGTATATATACATATATTTGTATGTATATACACACATATATATATATCTATATATTTGTATGTATGCCTCTGTGTTTGTCTCCTATCATTGCTTGACAACTGATGCTGGTTTGTTTATGTCCCCGTAACTTAACAGTTTAGCAAAGGATACTGATAGAATAAGTACTAGGCTTACAAAGAAATAAGTCCTGGGATCAATTTCTTCACCCAACACCCTTTAAGTTGGTTCTCCAGCATGACTACAGTCAAATGATTGAAACAAGTAAAAAGAATAAAAGAATCATATATGAAGCATGAACATCAGGGAAATATATTCTGTTCAACACTTGAAACACAGATTAGATAAAGCGTTACATGGTAGACACAAACATGGCTGTGTAGAAGGTATTAGCATGAACCAACAAACAGTTTGTTCACTGAAATTATAAACAACACCGGTTCTTATTAGATCCATTAGTCTAGGTACTTCTGACAACACACAACCTATCAAAAAGCCTTGTGCCCTAGAATCTCTTGCACTAATGAATCTAGTGTGTTATGAACACGTATTCATTGTAAAGAGAAGCTGTACTCCTGTGTCAAATGGAACAGTCATTAGCACATTCATGTTCAAATCAGCTTTGCATATGACAAGATATTCATCAATTGTAGGTATCTACAATGTAAAAACTGATATGGAAACAGATTTTCTTTGTTATTCATTTCTCATATCACAGCTGTGTGAGACACAATTTTAGTTCCAGCAGGCACATTCAAGAAAGGAAAAAGAGTGCCACCCTGTTTGTAATAAGCCTGCTTTTATACTGGTGATGCAACCAACCTCACTGGCAGAGGTTACTAATACATGCCATTTCACCCATGCTTGTCCATTATTAATTTCGGTGAAATGGTCAATTAGTTTCCTTGATAGTTTCATGGCCAGTTCAGCTATAGCTAAAATGTTAAATGTTAAGGGTGTTAACTGAAAGGCCCACTCATTGCTTGAAAAAAAAAAAGTCAAGTATCCAATGCTTCAGTCGAATGCCCAGGGGTAGGCACTCATGCCCTTTTTTCTAATCAAATCTTTGGCTCTTCATTCTCAAATTAAGGTTCTGGTAAGTGTGAAGTGTACATGTGGGCACAGAGAATCAAGCATGTGTCTCACTTCTTGGTTTGCCTGTATTATATGCAGAGAAGACCTGCATCTGTATTATATGCAGGGAAGACCTGCCAGAAGGCAGGTGATGTGCTACAAAAGAGTGATGTATGAATGAATGAATGAATGAATGTAGACAAGTTGTGTAGATTGGATGTGGTGGGAGACAACCAGTGCTGATAATTATAATGAATAATATTAATTCCTAGTGTTCATAGTCGACAGAGTGTAAATACCTTGAGAGAAAAGTTGGACCTAAGAAGCATCAGATGTTGTGTGCAAGAGAGACGATTGCGCTGGTATGGTCATGTGGTGAGAATGGATGAAGATAGGTGTGTGAAAAAGTGCCACACCCTGGCAGTTGAGGGGACCTGTGGAAGAGGTAGACCCAGGAAAACCTGGGTCGAGGTGGTGAAGCACGACCTTCGAACTTTAGGTCTCACCAAGGAAATGACCAGAGACCGAGACCTATGGAAGTATGCTGTGCGCGAGAAGACCCGGCAAGACCAGTGAGAACAATCAAAATCAAACCAAATCAAATCATATATCAGAAAGCAGAACCAAAATTGAGGTCGATCAACATCAGTGGGAATTGTAGCTGTGGTTAAGCGAACCATCCGTTCGTGTCCGCTGCCAGCCTCGCCTGGCCCCCGTGCCGGTGATACGTAAAAGCACCATCCGTTCGTGGCCGTTTGCCAGCTCTGTCTGGCCCCCGTGTCGGTGGCACGTAAAAGCACCATCTGTTCGTGTCCGTTGCCAGCATCACCTGGCCCCGTGCCGGTGACACGTAAAAGCACCATCCGTTCGTGGCCGTTTGCCAGCTCTGTCTGGCACCTGTGCGGGTGGCACGTAAAAAGCACCCACTACACTCACGGAGTGGTTGGCGTTAGGAAGGGCATCCAGCCGTAGAAACACTGCCAGATCTGACTGGGCCTGACGAAGCCTTCCAGCTTCACAGATCCAGATGAACCGTCCAACCTATGCTAGCATGGAAAGCGGACGCTAAATGATGATGATGATGATGATGATTTGAAAACAGTTGTTGATCAAATGTAGTAAAACAATGGGACTTCTTAATAGAGAAAATATGATGTCATTCTTTCATGGGGAAAAAGTCTAAATATTTAATGATTCACAATAATTCAGAGAACTGACAACAGGAATACAAAAGTGGAGAAGTCATGTAACAAAGACCAGTTAAAAATAGTTTGGAGTGTATGTGTTGACTATAACTTAGTTGACCTACTTTCTCACCAGTTTCTAAATGCTGTTGTGTCATAACAATTTACTAAAAAATGTCACTGAAGTATTTATTCACTAATACAATATATATATTAACTAATATTAACAAAGTATATGTGAGTGTGTGTGTGTGTGTGCACATGTGTATTTTGAGGGTGAAAGTAATTTCAATTAAAGGAAAATATTTGCAATTTTTCAGGGTTTTTTTTTTTTTTTTTTCAATTATTCTGTTGAAGGAATCATAAGATTTCTCTTCTGATTACTATTAATCTATTCCATGAAAATTAAAGAATATATAATAATTCAAATCTGTACTACATTTGATCTCGAATTGGCATCTATTCCTGGATGTGTACACAGTATAAATCTAGCTTGAAACTAAGAAGCTTTATTTCAAAACCAAGAGGTATAACATTCTTATCCATATTTTGAGTTATTTTGGTAATGAAGTCGGTCCCTTAAAAAAAAAAAACATTAGTAAGAATTTGTTGCTGTCTAAAGGAAGCTAATACCTCTGAGACTAAACAGTATGTGGGAGCTATTAAAATATTTTCCTTGAGTGATTTGCTTTAAAGTTCTAAATTCTTAGATATTTTGTACAGCTCACTGGGAAAAAAATTGTTTTAGCAATGAAAGAGATTGAAAATTTTTATAATAATTTTTTTAAAATTTCATATTTAATTTTTAACCCTTGAAAAAGGTTTTTAAAGATTTTTAAAATAATTAATGCTTCCTTATTTCAATTCTATCCTCCCTCCCCTCCCTGTTTATTAGGAACATTTGGAGGATACCAACATCTCAGATGAAGAACAGGAAGAAAAATAGTGGCTGCTGGGCACTTGTAAGGTAATCCCAAAGGCTTGCTTATCTGATGAAAAAAGATGAAAGATTGAGCAAATTGTTTAGTGAGACAAAGATGATGATGAGAAACAAATGAGTTTGAATGGAAGTGTATGAAAATTTCTCATTCAGAGGAACCAAGCTCATTGAAACAACACACCAACAAGCAAGTGGTGGTAGCATGTTGAAAAGTAACTGCCAATCAATCAAATAACATTTGAATGCAGTATGTGGTGTTTGTATATTGTTAGACATGTCGGCAGTGCTTCAAAATGGGTCTTATTTGAGCTTTGTAGAAGTTCAGCAAATGATTATAGTAGAAATATACTTCATCTGAGGAAGATGCCAATTCTTTGGGATGAAAATCCAACATGTTTTATAATTCACTATTGCTATATATAAATCAAATTGATTACGTATACTTTAATAGATTATACCAAAGCATTTTACAGTAAAATACAAGATGATTAACTGTTTTTTTTTTAAAACAAAATAGGTGATAAAGACCTCCAAATAATAAAAATGTACTAAGAACAAATAGCTGATGTAAAAAA
The DNA here is from genome assembly GCF_006345805.1 of Octopus sinensis. Classification (NCBI taxonomy): domain Eukaryota; kingdom Metazoa; phylum Mollusca; class Cephalopoda; order Octopoda; family Octopodidae; genus Octopus; species Octopus sinensis. The sequence goes on along the minus strand of NC_042998.1, from coordinate 76,113,465 downwards.
AAATATTTCTTAAGTGGGGAATAATCTTAGAATTTAAAATTAACAAAGGAGTCAAACAAAGCTGTGCAATATCCTCTTGACTAATTCACCTCTGCATTGAAAACATCAGAGAAGTAGAAGGCATACCAGAACTGTTGATATGAGGATATGAACATCATCAACATTTCATATAGGGAGTTGATATACAGAACCTTATAACTATGGTAAACAACAAAAGAATTTCTTACGGAATAGAAATTAATGTCATGAAAACAAAATCAATGGTAATCAGCTACAATCAAGTCATCAAAAATGAACATAATTGAAGAAAAGCCAACTGAGCAAACACCAAAAATAATATACCAGAATCAAAAAACTAGAAATGTGAAACAAATTAAAAGGACAGATACAGCTGAAAAATTATTTGAAAAATTCTAAATATGTAACATCAAGCAACATTAATATGGAAATCAGAAAGAGGTTATTAAAATATCATGTACAGTCCATTTTGGAACTAAGACATGGACTTAAATAAAAATACTACCAAAAAGATTACAAACCTTTGAGATGCAGACATATGAAAGACTTTTCAGAATATCATTGATAAAATATAAAAATTAATAATAAAGAAATAAAGATGATAAAAAACTGAGAAATTTTATTAGACATCTTTGATACATGCTAGGTACTTAAAAAAAAAAGGGTTTACAAAGACCTGTTAACAGAAGACAAAACAAAAAGGAAGGGAAGAAGACAAAAATTATGCAGGTGGATATCAAGAATTAAACAGACTTAAAATACAATTTATGTATAGAGACAGAGCAATAAACAGTGAAATGGCAAACTATGTTATTCTACTTGCTGAGAGTAAACGATGGTGGTGGTGGTAGTGGTGGTGATAATGATGAAGATACAGTTACATTCTTCTGAAATAATCTCATCTATTTCTAATTTTCTCAAAAAAAAAAAAAAAATGCTGCACCAAACTGTTTTTTTTTTTCTTATATATATATATATGAGGGGGTACCCAAAAGTAACTGGAAATGTTCTCTGTGGGGGAAACCAATAGTAGTTCAGGCTTCTACTGCAAGAAGTACTTGATGCAACCCTCAGGCATCAGTATGTTGACCAGTGGCATAGAGTGAAGTCATACTGCTATGTGGTGTGTCTTTGTTTTGCTGTGCTCCTCCTCTGTTCGTCAATTTTTGTGATGACTGAAACAAAGAAATGTGCTTCTGCAAAATTCTGTTTTCTAGTGGGGAAAATGTTGGCCGAAACAGTTGTCATGTTTCTAACAGCTTACAAGGATGCTGCCATGAGCAAAACACAAGTTTATGAGTGGTCTTCACACTTTAAGAATGGTCACTTGTCACTTGAAGACCAACTTTATTCAGTGAATGAATGAAAACATCATGAAAATTCGAGGACTGATTTTGGGAGATCATTACTGAACAATTGACAAACTTGTTGATATGACTGGTGTGTCCTGGAGCTCCTGCCAACAAATTTTGAGTGAGGAGTTGCAAATGAAAAGAGTTGCAGCAAAATTTGTGACTTATTTGCTCACAGAAGATCAAAAGCAGTCACAACAGAATGCATGTCGTGAATTGAAAGAACAGTTGGAAATTGATCTGGATCTTTTTGTGAAACCCATCACTGGTGACAAAAGCTGGTGCTACAGAATTTGCAGATGTGGAAGAGGTGAAGGAAAAAAACAATGGCATCACTTTGCAAGAATTCCAGCACTGCTTTGAAAAGTGGAAAACAAGTCTGGACCAATGCATTGCTTCAAATGGAGAATACTTCGAAAGCAATAAAAGCATACACATGTAAAACTAAGTGAATAAAAGAATTCCAGTTTCTTTTGGGTACCCCCTCATAAACATCCAGTAGCTAAGTTTCTCCTCTCTTGTATCAATGAAACATACGTAAGATACATGCACTTCTCAAGCTGGATCACAGGTACCTGTGTAGGTGATCAATCACTATCAGCTGGTTTTCTCTGTTGCTTTGTGTGCAAGAGGAAGCAGACCATTATAGAAATATGGACACAAAATAATGATGATGATGATGATAATCTGTAAGGTCACAGTGGAAGATCATTAGTGGTGACTTAGCACATTTACAAACTTTGGGGGCTTTAGTTGCGGATTGTTTTAATAAATAAGGAGGGTGTAGTTTCTTGTGTAAAGATTATATTTTAGTGAAAGTCATCACATCTTCATTGAGAATGGTTTTGAGATTTCTGTTTATGGAGGTTGTGCAAATATGGTGTGACGCTTCTAAGTGGCTGACACCTATGTGCTCATAGTTAAGAGGAGTGAAGAGTGAAAACATCTCCAAAAGAGTATGTGTGATTAGAAGTAACAAAAAATAGGTCACTCAGAGTGTGAGAAACATGGCCAATCCTTGTGATACACTAGACTTAATAAAATATAGGTCAAAGTAAACCTTGCCAGCACTAGGTGCATTAGAGCAGTCTGAAAGGAAATTTTCTACTCAAGAGATAAGATAGAAGCACTTCAAGGATGTATGTAATCTTTGAGAGGGCTTTATGAGTACTGCACGCCTACAAAAGCTGGTAGATTTTCATTATAGTAACTCTGTTCTTGAAGGGCCAGATATAATCTGGTCACAGTTTGTTTCACACACACACATGTACATACATGTATACTTGCTAGTTGAAACTGTTAGAATCACTGTGCAGTAAGAGCAGCCTAAATAAACCACTACACTCTAGTATTGTATTGAGCACTTTTTCCCTGTTTGTTAAAAGGTAACAAATGTGTGTGTCCCGTTAGCATTTAAACCAGCAATATCTGGCTAAAATATTCTACCTGTTTTATCTTCAAACTGGTCAGATCTGGCCTTTCACAACTACCCTACACATCATCAAAATCTCAAAGCTATGAAACGTGCTTCTGTGAAATTGTTTTCTGCTAGGGAAAAAAGTGGCCGAAACAGTTGTCATGCTTCTAACAAGCACGATTAATTCCAAATGATGTGAATACATAAGCATTACATTTGACGGAGCAATCTGAATGCTAAAGGGATATATATATATATATATATATTATATATATATATATATATATATATATATATATTGACAAAAGTTGCTAGCTACATGCTGTCAATATATTGTTTGCTTGCTTCACACCTTCAATAATCCAACTCTTTCCTAAATGCTTTGAAAATAATATATTCTTCAAACAGTCCTCTAATGTACATCATGCTCATAAAAGAAAGAAAATATACCAAGCAAGCATAGCTTCACACAAAAATCCTATCTCAAACTATCACCAAAGCATACAGGAAGACTAACATTGATATAAACACAAAAGTGAAGGACATAGCCACTCCTGAAAATAGACAATTGTGTGAATTTCCTCAACATTTGGCTCTCTATTTCATTTCATGGACCATAATGATTTCAGTGAAGAATTTAACATACCAGTAGGGCTCTGTTATTGACCTTTACTATTTATTATAATTTCCAGGCTATAACAGAGGAATTTAAGACTGCCTGCATGAGAGCTTTAACAGAGGAATTCAAGATTGCCTGTATGTATGTTGATGGCCTACTTTTCAGTGCAGAATTACTCTTTTATTCTTTTACTTGTTTCAGTCATTTGACTGTGACCATGCTGGAGCACTGCCTTTAGGTGAGCAAATCGACCCCAGGACTTATTCTTTGTAAGCCAAGTACTTATTCTATCAGTCTCTTTTGCCAAACCGCTAAGTTACAGGGACATAAACACACCAGCATCAGTTGTCAAGCGATGTTGGGGGGACAAAGACACACAAACATATACACACACACATACACATATATATATATATACATATATATATATATATATATATGACAGGCTTCTTTCAGTTTCCATCTACCAAATCCATTCACAAGGCTTTGGTCGGCTATAGTAGAAGACACTTGCCCAAGGTGCCACGTAGTGGGACTGTACTCGGAACCATATGGTTTGTAAGCAAGCTACTTATCACACAGCCACTCCTTTCCCTATTAGTCAAAATTTAGAAAATTCAAAATGCAGAAGCAAATCATATAATCAAGCAACCTCAAAATAAACCTAACAAAGACAAAATTTTTAGTTGACAGAGAAGACAGAACTCTACTGCCATCTGGGAAATGACCATGCTCATTAGGCAGAAAATGAGTGAGTAGGAATTCTATATGCTGGACCCAATATAAACAGTGAGATCACAAGCAGACCGAGAGAACAGAAACTTTATATGTAGTAGTCATACAGCAGTAAAAATTTTTCAGAGTTGGGAAGTAGCTTTTCTTACCTAGGTGGTCTAATTAGCAGTGGAGGAAGATATTTAAAAAATATAGTGGCCTGAGTAAGAAGCAAGTGGATCAGCGAGTTTTTACCACTGCTGTCAACAAAGGGTTCTTCCCTCCAAATGTAAAAAAAAAATTGTATGACACTTGGGTGTATAGTGCGGTGTTGCATGGTAGCAAACAATGGTAGCTGAATGCAGAGCAAGTGCAAAGACTGAAAAGAAATTAAGTGAGCATGTTCTGCTGGATACTTAATATTAATGTGCATGAACAACAGAGTACAAATGAGCTGAGAGGAAAACTGAATATAAATGGAATTAACTGTAATATACAAGAGAAAACCATGATGGTGCCAGCATCAAACAGGCACTCCATCAGCTATCTATATATTAATATGCTTGTACCATCGGTGTTTGTCACGCTAAGGGAGATAAGTCTGGATTAAATTTCAGTCATTTCCCTTGGTTTCTGGATTGGCATTGTTGCAACACTCTTGAAAGGTGGTAAAACTCTTCACAGTATATTCAAGCTTCCAGTTCCTTTGAGTGAAACAAAGTTTATGCAATGTTCCATCAAATTCTGATCAAGGAAACATTCCTAGCCGAGTAAGTCTTCATTATTGATGAAGCTTCAATGATACCAGTTAATGCTTTGAAAGCTATAGATTATTTAAGAGATATTATGAATAGTAATAGTATATTTGATAGGAAAATTATCGTACTAGGAGTAGATTTTAGACAAGTGCTTCCAGTTGTTTCCAGAGCTCCTCCTGCAGCTGTACTTGATGCCTGCTTCAAACGCTCCTCTATGAGGGATAATTTTCACCAAATGCAATTTAATGCAAAACATGAGAACAAATGCAAATGAACAAGATATTTTGAAGAGGCTACTACAACTTGGAAGTGGATTTCTTCAAAGTTCTCTTGATAATCTCGCAGAAGATACTATTGATATTCCTGAGGCGCACATATGTAACAATTCTTTGGTATCTGGTATATTTGACAATTGTACAGCAGAAGAAATAAAAAATAGAGTGATCTAATCCCCTAAAAATTCGGACTGCTTAGCAGTCCGAATTCTAAGATTGCCCACTGAAACTAAGACATATCTAAGCACCAACTCAGTAACTGATAATAAAGAAGCAGCCCAGAATTATCCCATGGAGTTTATAAACTCTCTTACACCTTCTGGAATGCCTCCCATCACCTTAACTTAAAAGTCAGAGCAATTATTATGCTTTTTAGAAACCTCTCTATAACACAAGGTCTATGCAATGGAACTCACTTGAAAGTACTTCAGCTCCACAAGCATAGCATCAAAGCATCAATTATAAGTGGATCTCATTATTACACAAGAGTACTGATTCCAAGAATCAAACTTATTCCATGCAATGCAAACATTCCACTCATTATGCATCGGATCAATTTCCCTATTTGTCTTTCCTATTCTATGACAATCAATAAAGCACAGAGGCAAACATTCAATAGAATTGGCATACACTTGCCACAACCATGCTTCATTCATGGCCAGCTTTACATAGCTTTTTCAAGAGCAAAGCCGATGAACAGTGTGAGGGTTAAAGTGATACCTCAAAACGAATCCACTCCTGGTCGCAGAAGGGGAATCACCTACACTAGAAACATTGTATATATAGGGAAGTGCTGTAACAGATGTATTTAACATATACTTTCACACAGTAACTTAATATATACTTGTATCTCTTATTATAAAAGGCAGATTTTATCTGCCTCTCTTTGTCAGTTATAGAAATCTACAATATAGGATTTCTTCAATTACAATTTACCTAGCATTTTTAAGAGTAGAATGCATCGGGTTTTGCCAGGTCCAGTTTTTAAAATTTAAACTCCAATTAAGCAAAATTTACAGAAAACTCACATTCTGGTGTGTATGTCAAATGCTTTTCTTAGTCTGGTTTACAGCACATGCAAACGCACACACACAGTGTGCAACGAATAAAGTGAAACTAGATGTAATATTTGTTTCTGTCTATCACGCTGATAGATACATGAGTAAAATGTATGGCAAACTAACAGATAAGAGTGAGTGAAAATGTTCTTGGAAGAGAGTAAATAGCGACAGAGTGATTTGAGGAAGACTAAACTGAAAGTATGAAACAGTGTTTATGTATAAACAGACGACACTTATATAAACCCTTTCGTTACCAAACCGCCCAAATTTACCTATTCATATTTAAATGAGAATATCAGAGTAAATCTCTTTAGTACATTCGTGAAAACACGTATTATACTTTGTAAATACTTCAAATACAGTTTTGTACAAAAATCGAAGTGTAATTTTAATTCCGTGAATTATGGGAGATTTTTTTCCGAAATTTGTTCCTATAGTGTTTTCAAAATTTGTAATTCTGACAAAAAATGGATACGAATTTCATTATATCAAGCAGCGAGTCAGAATTCGAAGGATTTTCTACTGAAGACCTTCATAAATCTAACTCTATGACTGAAAAAAAAAAGCATCTTTATATAAGAGTGAAGTTGTGTGTCTGTCTCCTACGATTTAGATTCGTAACTACTCCCACATTTTGCGGTGCAGTTTAACCAAAAGCGGGTATCTTATAGTCGTGATTCATATCGAGCCCTTCTGGGTATTAGCGCGCGTCTACGATGAGTCTACGATTTAAAAAAAATTACCATCATATTTTTCCATTTTAATGCATTTTTTTCGCTTTTATATAAAGGAAGTAACTCTCTAAAAATATCTACGATGTGTCAACGATTTAAAAAAAAAATTTACCTTAATTTTTTTTCAATTTTTAATGCATTTTTTTGCTATTTTTTGGCTATAACTCTCTAAAAATGCTTATATAGTTATTTCCCTTACAACCCGAGCAACGCCGGGCGATACTGCTAGTTATTAATAAATATAACAAAGTATAATAGAATTTTCCATTAACCAAAATAGTGCAAATTAAACAATTTTGATTAATTGATAACTATTCAGCGAACGATATTTAAATTATCCATGAACTTTTTCACAGGTCCAGCTAGTGACAACGAATGTTTCAGTTGATCTGATCAATGGAACAGCTTGCTCATGAAATTAACATGCAAGTGGCTGAACACTCCACAAACACACAGGCTCTTAACACAGTTCTCAGGGAAATTCAGCAGGACACAGAATGTGACAAGGTTGGTTCTCTGAATTACAGGTACAACTTAATTTTGCCAGCTGAGTAGACTGGAGCAACATAAATTAAAGTGTCTGGTTCAAGGACACAAAATACCCCAAGGAATCATAACCTTCCAATTGTGAATCAAATACCTTGACCACTAAGTCCCGTGCCTTCGTGGTACCAGCAGGTGATGAATATCGAGGATGACAGTTGGGTAAGCTGAAAGTCAAGAGAAATAGAAAACCAGAAAGGACATGAGAAGTGGTGAAAGCTGATTTCAAGAGGCTGAACTTCACAGAGATGTGGCAAAATGTTTTGCTAGTTAAGGCCTACCTATCCTATCCAAGCATGTAAAAATGGACATAAAATGATGACATAAATTTGGGTCAAATTTTACCATACAAGAATAAATAAAGAGAGTGACAGTTTTGTCAGTAGCCCAAATGTTTTCATACATGAGTATCAAGAATTTATACTGCAAACATCAAAATTACAACTTTATAACTGTCTTCCAAAAAGGCTAAGGAATCTAAATGTATAAAATTGCTTATGAATGTGTGTATACACATGTAAGAATGTTTGTATGTAAGCACACACCTATCAAAAACCAGTGAAGATATAAATTGGTGTAAATTATACAGCAAAAGATGTACTTTTTTTTATTCCGCATATACTATCTGCAGTAGATTATATATAAGCTGGATAGAACAGCTTCTACTGACTCATTGGTGATACTAAACACATAAAACTGAATTCTATGATATACAGCAGAGGTAACACAAGAAACAAAGAAGTTTTCTCATTACTAATCTTGCATGTGGAGAATAAGCAGAAATTACAGCAACTATCAAATTGCCTGTCATGAGCTTAAATTTAATGGTTCTAGCACTCACTTTGACTACCTTAACTGTATACCCAACTACTTCATTGCTAAAAATATACTTGCCCCATCAGTATCAGAATTATTAAGTATCCAGAATTTAAATTTATGCTTTTTTTTCTTCTGATCAATCAAACAATTACAATTTTTCATCTTATTTCCAGGAGTCATTACAGTTCAATCTTTCTAAATTCTAACATCTTAACCTTGCATACTCTTCTGATCATCATCATACACACACACACATTTAAGGAAGATAAATAAAACCAATAAAATAATTACTTGCTTAAAAAAATATATCTGAAGTTTGATATCAGGCATGTTTTTCTTCTTTTTATACAATTCCTTATAGTAATTGTATTCATCTATTCATTATTTACTCATTTGCTTCTGAAACACTTTTTTTCTTTAAGAGAAATGTTCTGTTTTTTGGTTCTAGCAATAATGGCTAGAGCTTCATCAAAAGACTAGAAAGCCTCAGAGAGATCTTTAGTTGATAAAATTTATGGTAGCTCTGCATCCTAAACTCTTATTATCTTGATTTTTTTTAGTAAGATGTTGTTCTCTCTATATATTGTCCTCAGATATTTCTTCTCTATTTAATTCAAATAACTCCATTTCAACACATCTTTTTCATTTATATCAGTGTTTCTCAACCATTTTTTGCCTATGGACTCCTTTGGTTTCCAATTTTACTCTATTGGACTCTCGTAGCCAGTCAGTGTTTTTAAAAAATCCTATTATCATCATCATCATCGTTTAACATCCGTTGTCCATACTAGCATGGGTTGGACGGTTTGACCAGGATCTGGGAAGCCAGAAGGCTGCACCAGGCTCCACATAAATTTTAACAATAAAATCTTATATGGACCCCTAAGGGTCATGTGGACTCTGGTTGCAAACCACTGATTTATATCACTTAATTCAGCATATGAGCTAGCCCAACAATCTCTTCATGAATATTTTGTACTAGCTGTTCAAACTCAGAAAGTCCACAATATAGTCTGGATAAATTTTACTCCAGACAAGATTCATTATGGTTGTTTTCACTTCTTGCCATACTTCTGTACATTGAGCATTCATACCAACATTTCTTTAGAGGAAGTTTAGTTTCGGTGTCTAAACTTAACAGCTTAACCCTTTAGCATTTAAACTGGCCACATCTGGCCTTAATATTCTACTTGTTTCATATGTTCAAACTGGCAAGATTCAGCCTCTCACACTTACCCAACAATTCATTCTAAAAATAAACAATCACATCATTGACCTGTTGAAGCTACAAGATAATGCATTATTTATTCAAAATAATAAGGATAAATAAGTATCACATTTGACAGAATAATCTGAATGCTAAAGGGCTAAATGTGCACAGTAAAATTAGGCTTTGAATGTATGAAATATAACCTACTGATCCATAGGTCATATCAAGCTGATTGACTTTGGTAGCAGAAAAGTACTTTAATATTATCTGTCAAATCAATCATATTAAGTGGATGACCTGCAGCATTGTCAACAAAAAGCAAGGCACTATTTTCATGGTTCTTTGTCTGACAGTATATTTTGCAGGAAACAAATCAATTTTGGAATATTGTTCAAGTGACTCACTTCTTTTCATTTTATCTTAATATATTTGGAAGATAAGATTTAGAGCAGACTTTCATAATTATTGATGTCTCACTCAAAATGATAAACAGCCAGTGGCTAGAGCTTTAAAACTCTTTGAAGTGTAGGTGAGTCATACAATCTTTGGCAGCTTTGAAACCTAGTGCAACATTTTCTTCTTTACAAATCTAAGTTCATTTTGGCATTTGTTTCCAAGACAGGCTTGTCTCATCTACATAAAAAAAATTCACTGTGATGTCTATCTTTCTTCGTCAAAAATATTTTTCTTTAAAGCTGGAAATGCAGCTCCATTTTCTTTGTTGGCACTTGCAGACTCATCTGTTACCTGTATGTTATATAATCTTGAGAAATTCTTGAGAGGCTCAAACCAACCTTGAGTTTTCATTTTCATCATAGAACCATAACTTTTTCTATAGGTCATCAAACTCAACACTTTCATTTGTGCCATGAGCAGTGAATATGAATAGTTATGATATTGCATGTCCTCTATATGTTTAACAGTCTTTCCATATTTTCCATAAAGCTGCTTTTATTCCAAGTTAATTTTGTAACAATTACACAATCATTTATTTGTTTTTTTTAGTATTACTGTGAATTGTTCATACAGCTGTTGGATGCAGATGAATAACTCTATTATCTACAGCTTCCTATCCATCATTGAATCTCTGTAATAGTTCTAATTTAGTTTCTAATATTACACTTCTTTCCTGTCTGCCCACAGTAGAGAAGCACAGAGCATGCTTAGGTAACAGTGCAAAAGGGCTAAATCAAGGAATATTTGCAAAGCAAAAATTGCAAGGAATGCCTCTTACTACCACTAAGTTCAAAAACTAAACAATTACAAAAGCTAGTGAGTTTTGAAATTAGCAGGTTTTGCAATAATTTGCCATTTAACCACTTTGCTTCAATGTGTATATTTATCCATTTCTATATTCATTTATTCCAATCTCTATAGTTAATAATTTGCCCCAATTTGTTATAATTTTCATTTAATACCATGTATAAAAAACAAAAAGGTAATCTGATAGTGGAAAACTGAAAAGGAAATTTTATATTCAGTACATTGAAGAAAGTAGAGTCACTTGTAATTTATGTAGATTAATAAAGATAAAAAAATTCTGCTTTAGTAGTGTATTAATTTGTATGTGTTAAATACAATTTCATTCTTTATTTTTCATTATTATTCATGAATATTCATGGATAATGATTAAACACTGTAGACTGATCTTTGGTGATCAATGAGAAATTGAATGATTAGTATCTGCATACATCATTTTAAAAAATTTTCATTTTTATTTTTCTGTACTGAAAAAAAAAATGTAATAGGTTATAAAAAGCAGAAAAAAAAAGAAAAAGAATTCAATAAGAGAGTCATACATTTTATGACTTTTTATTTTACGCTTTTTGGTTTTTATTATAAAAGATATTGAGGACTGCCTGTATATGCCTTCATATATCTATTAAGTACAATTCAAACATTTCTTTTGAAGTGAAAGGAACAACTCCTACACACATCTCTATCTCTCTTTCACACACAAGCACGCACATGCGCACACACACACCCACACATGCTTACAGCTGCATAAAAATCAATAAAAATATTTTAATTCATGACATGTAAATAATACACCTTGAGAATACCACACTAAACAAGACTTTTGCACTTAATATTAGAAGTCTTCTTCAAAATATGACATTCAAACTTCCTGACCAAAGTTCCAATGGAATATGTCCACAAAACTAATTACCTAAATAGTGCTGAAACCAAGGATTTGTCATCTTTTCAATGTTGTTGAAGAACATAATTCATTAAATTAATGGATAAACAAAAAAAAACCCAAATTTAAGCAACTAATTTTAAATCAATAATTTATTTTAACTAGAGACCTACATTAAAATAAATATAATTAGCACAGTTGCTATATCTATGAATTCACTTATAGCACATTCTTGGAAGTTATATCTTAATTTCTCCTCAGCTTTCCTTCATTGAATATTTAGCTAACTTCATCCAAATCAATGTTCATAGTAAGTCAAAAGTCGAAAAATATCTTCTCTACTAGAATGTGAGGACCACATTTATCTAAATTTCAATATTTTCTACTATAATATGAATTAACAAAAGAGAGGACTTGTAGCTCTATATCAGTAGATTTAGCCGATAAGCATGGTTAATTTGACTAAGAGTAAGCAAACACAGGAGTAAGAGTAGTAATAAAAAAGATTGACAGCTGAGTGAGGAACTTAGGAGTAAGAGTAGTAATAAAAAAGATTGACAGCTGAGTGAGGAACTTAGGAGTAAGAGTAGTAATAAAAAAGATTGACAGCTGAGTGAGGAACTTAGGAGTAAGAGTAGTAATAAAAAATATTGACAGCTGAGTGAGGAACTTAGGGGTAAGAGTAGTAATAAAAAATATTGACAGCTGAGTGAGGAACTTAGGGGTAAGAGTAGTAATAAAAAAGATTGACAGCTGAGTGAGGAACTTAGGAGTAAGAGTAGTAATAAAAAAGATTGACAGCTGAGTGAGGAACTTAGGGGTAGGAGTAGTAATAAAAAAGATTGACAGCTGAGTGAGGAACTTATGAATCATGCTTCAGCATCGATAGTTTGTCAATGTAAAATATAAAACTTAGATTAAATACTTTAATGAAAAGATTAGAATTACAGATAAACAAACCAACTAAATATGAGATAAATAGATAAATAGGGAATGTTATTCACAGATTCAAATATTTGGAACAACTTTCAAAATTAGACAAAAATAGTAACAACATTTAGCTTTAACAATTTTTAATACTTCTATTTTCTTAGCTCCTTATTGACATATGTTTAAATAATTGATACCTTCTTAATGATGGAATGAAATTCAAATGTTATGATATGATATGACAGAGTAGTTATAACCAACATTAGGAACTTCCTTTTTTATTCATTAGTTTAAGGAAGACAGCACTGTTCTTCTATCACACTTTAGCCTCTCAACCCCAGCACAAAGCCACCTCTCTCAATACTAAATTTTAATTCTGCCATTGGGTTTTGCCTAGAAAGTTACTTGGTGAACTCATTTGTGTCGGTGCTATGAAAAAAAGCACCCAGTACACTTTGTAAAGTGGCCAGCAATAGGAAAGGCATCCAGCTGTAGAAACCTTGCTAAAAGCAGACATTAGAGTCCAATGCAGTCCTCTGAATTGTCAAATCCTTTTGAACCATCCAATCCATGCTAGCATAGAATACAGCAGTTAAATGATGATGATAATATATATATATATAAAATGGTCATTTTGTTAAACTGGCAAAATATATATATATTGATAAGAGTTTATGTTGGCCTCATGAAGGGATGGTGCCATCCAAGGAAATACTGGTTCAATACCTAATATATTGGGGGAATTAATTTCCTTAAAATAATATACTCTTTTTTTACTCTTTTTACTTGTTTCAGTCATTTGACTGTGGCCATGCTGGAGCACCGCCTTTAGTCGAGCAAATCTACCCCGGGACTTATTCTTTGTAAGCCCAGTACTTATTCTATCGGTCTCTTTTTTGCCGAACCGCTAAGTGACTGGGACGTAAACACTCCAGCATCGGTTGTCAAGCAATGTTGGGGGGACAAACACAGACACACAAACATACACACACATACATATATGTACATATATACGACAGGCTTCTTTCAGTTTCCGTCTACCAAATCCACTCACAAGGCATTGGTCGGCCCGAGGCTATAGCAGAAGACACTTGCCCAAGATGCCACGCAGTGGGACTGAACCCGGAACCATGTGGTTGGTTAGCAAGCTACTTACCACACAGCCACTCCATATTTGTATAAAAGAAGAAAAAGAAAATGGAGTTGGGAAATTAATAATTGTTTACTATTAACAACAAATCAATCATCATCCCTTACACCTTTTTCAATTAATACTCAGTGAATTCATTAAATATTGAATTCATAAGCCCTGAGCATATCCTCTTCAGAGGGAAGAATAATATACCCTTGGATGTTTTATATATGTTTATGGATTCACTATAGTAGACTGAATGATACTGTTTATGATTTGCATTTTTATGTGTTCAGGCAAGGGGTTTTGCAGGTTGGTTGGAGATAAGAGAGAGTAGGTAAATAGAATTAGAGTAATAAATGAATAAATTAAATAGAGATCATAGAGGAAATTTAAATATAAATAAGGTAAGAATGTAATATACGTTTATAAGGTATAAATAAAGCTAAGAAAATTTGTACATATGCAAGTACACATGCATACATATACAGAGACACTCTCATATGCTTACACACATATAAACATCCACATGCACACACATATCTGCACATATACATATATACACATATATGCACATATAAACAATAAATTAGAGAGATGCAACAGACAATCCAATAATTTATTTATAATATAACATAATATACTACAAATATAATATAATATAACATAAGATAACATTAAAAAAATCATTAAAAATTCAACACAGCCAATAAATTGTTTTGACTTATATATATTTTTGATATATAAACAATTCAATTCACTTATATAAGTCTCATCAGAGCTAAGGTTAAAAGATAGATGAAATTCCATGTGAAAGGACAGCTGGATTGTAAAAAAATTAATTCAAATGCCTATGCATTATGAGCATTAACTTTTCAACTATATAGTAATTACAATTAAAAAACAATAAAATTATAATGGGCAAAATAATTAAGTAGAATCTACAACTATCAAAATATATTTCTATATATCATCATCATCATCGTTTAACATACGCTTTCCATGCTAGCATGGGTTGGACAATTTTGACTGAGAGCTGGCGAACCAGACGGCTGCACCAGGCTCCAATCTTGATCTGGCAGTTTCTACAGCTGGATGCCCTTCCTAACACCAACCACTCCAAGAGTGTAGTGGGTGCTTTTTAAATGCCACCAGCATGGGGCCAGTCAGGCGGTACTGACAATGACCTCGCTCGAATCTTTTTACACATGCCACCAGTACAGGTGCCAGTAAGGCGATGTTGGTAATGATCATGCTCAAATGGTGTCCTTTTACATGCCACCGGCGCAGAGCCAGTTGGCTGCTCTGGCAACAATCATGCTCAGATGATGCTCCTGGCACTCTACTAGCACAGGCACAAGTGCCAGTAAGGTGACGTTGGTAATGATCACACTCGAATGGTGCCCTTTTATGTGCCACTGGCACAGAAGCCGGTTAGTTGCTCTGTCAACGATCACCCTCATATGGTGCTCTTTGCACCCCACTAGCACGGATGCCAGTCGTTGAATTTGATTTTGATTTCACTTGCCTCAACAGGTCTTCGCAAGCAGAGTTTAGTGACCAAAGAAGAAAAAGGTATGCATAAGCAGGCTGGTTATGCTCCTGGCATAAGCCACAGGTTATGGTCTCATTTGGCTTGCCGGGTCTTCTCAAGTACAGCATATTTCCAAAGGTCTCGGTTGCTAGTCATTTCCTTGGTGAGGCCTAATGTTCGAAGGTCGTGCTTCACCACTTCATCCCAGGTCTTCCTGGGTCTACCTCTTCCACAGGTTCCCTCAACCGCTAGGGTGTGGCACTTTATCACACATTTATCCTCATCCATTCTCGCCACATGACCATACCAGCGCAATCGTCTTTCTTGCATACCACATCTGATGCTTCTTTGGTCCAACTTTTCTCTCAAGGTACTTACACTCTGTTGAGTATGCACAATGACATTACACATCCATTGGATCATACTGGCTTCATTCCTTGCGAGCTTATGCATGTCCTCAGCAGTCACTTCCATGTAGCATGGCTGTTCGTACACAAGCGTCATACAGTCTACCTTTTACTCTGAGCGAGAGGCCCTTTGTCACCAGCAGAGGTAAGAGCAATATTAATCCAAACTCGTTTAGATCAAAGTCAATTTTTGCTATTATAATAACATACAACAACAATATATAGGTGTATAAATTAAGTATCAGTGTCTTACTTAAACTACAAACTGTAATAAAACATGTAAAAAACAAATATGATAATTATATTGGTATTATATAAAAAAGATTGTTTAAAGTAACTAATAAAAAATTATATTATAATAGTGGAAGATTGTCTTCAACCTAAATAAGTTTGGATTAATATTATTGCAGATATGTAGAAATATACTTTGATAGTTGTAGATTCTACTTAATTATTTTGTCCATTGTAATTTGTTGTTTTTTAATTGTACTTGCTCTATAGTTGAAAAGTTAATGCTCATGCTCATAATACATAGGCATTTGAATTAATTTTTTTACAATCCAGCCGTCCTTTCACGTGGAATTTCATCTATCTTTAAACCTTAGCTCTGATGAGAGATTTAAGTGAATTGAATTGTTTATATATCAAAAAATGTATATAAGTCAAAACAAACTGTTGGCTATTTTGGGTTTTTAATGATTTTTTAAAATGTTATATTATATTCATAGTATATTATGTTATAATATACATTAATATTGGATTGTCAATTGCATCTCTCTATTTAATTTATTGTTCGTAATTTGCATTATACCCATATTTATGTGGTATTCAACTGACATACCAGTGAATTGGATGTTTTACAAACCCCTCTTTGAAGAAATTCCTTTCCTTAGTTTGTTACTTCATATATGCATGAACACAATACATATGCACATTGACATACATCCATGTATATATATATTTATACACATACACACACGTTTACACTTATTACGCATCACCCCTAAGAAGAAGAGATTAAATTCCGTTTTCTTTTTCTTCTTTTATATATATAGATGAGTAGATTTGTTGACCGAAACTGAAAGAAGCCCATTGTCATCATCATCATTTAATTTCCATTTTCCATGCTGGCATGAGTTGGATGGTTTGACTGAAAACTGGTAGGCCGGGGAGTTGCACCAGGTTCTGATCTGATTTGGTAAGGTTTCTATGGCTGGATGCCCTTCCTAACACCAACCACTCTAAGAGTGTTGTGGGTGTTTTTTAGGTGCCACCAGCAAAGGTGCCATTGACCTGACACTGACATCAGCCACAACTATGGTCTCACTTGGCTTGACAGGTCTACACAGCACAGTGTATTGCTAAAGGTCTCAGTCACCTGTCACTGCTTCCATGAGGCCCTTTCATCATCTGACACACGATCACCTCCTCCAAATCCCCCTCCCCTCTCAAAGATGCTTTGTCTTGCAAAGTTACTTGGTGACCTTGTGAATGCAGGTGCCACTTTAAAAGCACCCAGTCCACACTGTAAAATAGTTGGCATTTGGAATGGCATCCATGCCAAAACTGACCACACTTGTGCAAGTGCCATGTAAGAAGTACTCAGCCCACTCTGCAGGGTAGTTGGTGTTGAGAAGAGCATTCAGCTGTAAAAACCATACCAAAACAGACACAGAAGCATGGTACAGACTCCTGCCTGGCTAGTTCCTGTCAAACTGCCCAAGTCAGCATGGAAGGAGGAGATTAAATGATGATGAGGATATATATATGTATGTCTATATATATATGTGTTTATGTTGTGCTTGTCACTCCTTCTCCTGGGGTTGGTTTGTTTATGTCCCCATAACTTAGTTGTTTGGCAAAAGAGACTGACAAAATAAGAACCGAATTTAATAAATAAGCACTGAGGTCAACTAAACCAATGACCCAACATGGCCACAGTCCAATGACTGAAAGAAGTAAAAGATAAAAGATGAATCAATAAGGAGCTGAACAAAATAGAAGTAGTTAAGTGGAGGAAGATGATTAACTTTTAGTTCACAATTAAGGAATATTTAAAGCAAAATAAGGAATGGATTTAGTTTCCTCTTCATTCTACATGGTTAAAAGTTTTCAAGAGTCTCCTTTATTACAATGTTTATAGTAAATGTTAAGAAAATAGCTTAATTTCAGAAATGCAAAAATAGGGAAAGACATACATGAAACTAGTTCCCACATTTGTTAAGTTAAGCAGATGTTAAATGACTTAGTGCATGATTTGGAATTACCAAAAGAAAAGGTAGAGTTGCTTGGTTCCAGACTTCAAGAATGGAATTTTCTCCAGCCAGACACTAAGGTTTCCCATTTTTGCCATTGCCATCGCCAGTTTGCATCATTTTACTTACAGGAAGAAAACATTTGTTTCTGCCATGATATCAGTAGCCTGATGGAAAGTATTGGCTTTTGCTGTGATCCAAAAGATTTTAGTAAAGCTAGCCTTAAAGCAGTATTACTGCACAATGGCAATGAAAATCCTTCAATACCTGTAGCACATGCAGCTGGCCTTAATCAGAGTTATGAATCAATGAAACTGCTGCTTAAACTCATCAAATATAAGGACCACATATGGAATATTTGTGGTGACCTTAAAGTTGTATCATTACTTTTTGGATTACAGTTAGGCTACACAAAGCACATGTGCTGTGTATAAGGAACAGCAGAGATGACAAGAACCACTACAAAAATCATGACTGGCTATCTGGAACTGAATGTGTTGTTGGTAAACACAATGTGAAACACCCAGCACTTATTGAACCTCAGAAAGTACATCTTCCACCACTTGGCCTTCTAAAAATTTTGTGAAGCGTATGTTTTCCAATATTCAAAGGAACATTAACAGATGCTAAGATAGAAGCTGGAATTTTCACTGGACCACAGATATGCAATGTCATCCATGATTCATCATTTCCATCTAATCTAAATGAAAATGAATTAAGAGCATGGACAACTTTTGTTGTCAAAGATTTTATTGGAAACTAAAAAGGTGAAAATAACTGAACTCATAGAAAACTTGCTTAAATCTTATGAAAAAATGGAATGCAGAATGTCTATGAAAATGCAGTTTTTACATTCTCATATTGACTTCCTCCCAACCAACCTTGGGGCTGTAAGTGACAAACATGGTGAGTACTTCCATCAACAGATCTCAGTTATGGAAAACAGAAACCAACATTTCACTTAAGAAGTTTGGACATGATAGAGAAAATTTTATATCAGACCTGAAATTAACATCAGAAATTTGGTAGGAATCAGTAGTTTACATGTCTGTGACAAAAAAAAAAGTTGAAATTTGTTGTCTAGTGTTATCAATATGATATATGTTCAGCAGTATTTAGTTATGTCCAAGAGAAAGTGAAATGCTTAAGAATACCTTTAGGCTCTGACGAAGGTGTATAAAGCAGTGGATCTAAGTATTTAAGGAGTGGAACATACAATTTCCTGTAAGTCAGACTGCTTCATGGTTCCAGCAGACAAAATGTAAAGAGTTGCCCTGGAGGATGACAAGGGAGATGCACTGGAACAGCCACTCTGATTCATGGGGCTTGTACTTGCAGACAGCCATCTCTGTCCCAATAGCGGTGAGCAAGGATATGGTCTAGGGGCCAAGAATACTGGTGGTCTCAACTGCCACAGGCTTGACCATAAACCTGTTAGAGAATGACAAATATTTTGGCAGTTTGCTTTTCTCAACCTGATGAGCATCAGAGCCTAGGCTGATAGCTGACCACACCAAGTCACCACTGGAGAAGGTATCACAGCATGTGGCATGCCAGATTAGTAGCCTACTACCACAGAATGGGAACTTCTTACAGTTCTAGGCTCAACTGTAAATGAGATCATTCCATACTTTCTCAAAACTTCACTGCATTTATCTAAGTAATGGTTGATTCAGAGATAAATTAGGACACTGAGGAAAAAGAAATAAATGAGAAATAAATTCCCTGGGGAATAAAAAATAGATTAGTTCATAAAAATATTATTAGCTTTTATTTATAATAAAAGCTGAAACTATTTTTACAAGCAAATCTAACCAGATATATATTTGCAAACAATATATAAGCATTGAAAATTAAAGGAAAAAGTGGTAAGGTTGATCTTGGAATGCTGAGTCACAAGATGACAAAAGGATAACAAGTAGGGATGCTGTATCAAAATAGACCCATCCAACCTATACTAGTACGGAAGGAGAGACTTAAAAAGTGATGATAATAATCCTGCTGATACAGAGGTTTCATAAAAATACCTCAATCAATATGATGAGGAAAATTCAGTATATATCTATATAATAAGCAGCTTGTTCATCTGCCCATTATACTTTAGTTAGTAAGAGAGGTGGAGATGGAATGAGAGGTGAAGTAAAAATGAGAGAGAGAAGGGAAGGAATGTGAGTAGAGAAGAAAGAAGTGAGGAAAAAGTAGAGAAAGGTGTGTAATAAGGCTAAATGCATTACATGGTTCATTGAAGGGAGAGGCAAAGAGTGAGAGAAAAGACACCAAGAGAAGTGCACTGTAGGGGGTGGTGGTGGTGGTGGGGGAGAAAGAAATATGTTTACAATACAATATTTAGCAGAGGGTGGTGTTCCCGTTAAAGAAATGCAGAGAGAAATGGACAGGGGAGGCAGTTACATTGGGAGAGAGAGAGAGAGAGTGTGTGTGTGTGAGTGAGTGAGCGTTTGTATTGTCAGAGTAGAGATACATCAACAGCAGGAAAAAGTAGATATAAACAAACACCTGAACTGAACTGAAATGAAATGAGCTTTGTTACTGAAAACTATAGTGATGATGGTGGTGGTGGTGTGTTGATAGTGAAAAGTAATTTTTTTTATTGAACTAAAGGTATAATATTATTCTTCTACCTATTTGTCCACATTTTACACATTAATTTGTTAGAGAGGAGGAGGAGGAAGAGGTGGAGTGAGAGAAAGGAAGAGGGAATGTGAGAGTGAGTAAGAGAGCAGATAGCCAGCCAATGCATTATGCTGTTACTCATGTAGCTAGTGGAAGTGACAGATGAAGAGAAAGAGAGAAATGTTAAAGACATGGTTAAAAAGTTTGTTGAAGAGGTAGAGAGAAAGAAAGAAATATAAAGTGCTGAGCAGAGAGAAATTCTAAAATCATATAATTGTGATTGGAAGTGAAATAATAAAATATAAATAAAAATGCAAATCATCTCTTCTTTCTTAAATAGCTTCTCTAAATCTTTCTTGTTCTGTGGAATTTCCACACGTCCCACTACTTAAATATAAAGGAAATAAAGGAAATACAAAAAAAAAAAATAATAATAAAGTTGTGTAAGGTGAATAGACAAAAATGGATAATTGGAATAGATGAATAATTTTGTTCATTTGCAAATTATAAAAGAACCATAGATAAAGGCAGAGCTGAAGATTAGCTGATTTCATGTTCAAAATTATCTTATGAAAGTGAAATAAAATTAAGATAAAATATCACAATTTATTAGGTCTGTACTAATCATTAATTATGATATATGACTATAGGTACAACCTAGCCCACATTTATTCAAATAAACATAGGTTTTTCACTTGGCTGCAATTAAAACAGAACTGTGTAGCAGCAATGCAAGATAATGTGAAAGTAGTTAACAATTTGAAAATAAATATATAAATAATTCCTGTTATCAGGCAGGCAGGCCACTGTTAGACTGATTTTCACTGTTCAAAATAATAATAGAAAACATTCATGTGTACGTACATATGCACACACATGTGCATGCATACACACACACATGTGCATACGCACACACATATGCATGCACACATACATACACACACACACATGTGCATGCACACACGTGCCCCCCCCCCCCCCACACACACTGCTATTACTTCAACAGGAATACTGATGGCCACAAAGAGGTTGGTCAAACTTCTAGACATTCAATTAGTTACCTCTTTCTCTGCAATAAGTCAACTTGAAAACAAAATCCCATTGACCTTCATTTTCTACTACTTGTCGTTATTCTTAAGTATCCACTATTCTACAAAATCTAAAAACTGCTTCTGTATCACACTCCCTTCTTTCCTTTTTTTTTATACATTTTCAAGTTAAAAAAATTACCTCCAACATGATAGTTGGAAGGTTATGATGCTGACCACTTAGTTATATGTTCAAACCTTGCAACAGACATATTATACTGATTCAGGCACACTGAAGTAAGTTCTGTGCCTCACCAATGATTGAGTGGTTTGCAGAAAGAACAATAACCAACTGTTAAAAAATATACTCTCACAATGTCTAAGTATCCAACATATATCAATATACATTAAAATCTATCAACCTTCTTTTCCTCTACACTTTCAAACAGAAAGAAATTTTATGGTCTATGACTAATGCTCCTCCTCATCAAGAAAAAGTAATTATATTAAAACAATCTATAAAGTTGCTGCACTGAGTCAAAATTTATTTTCCTGTATCATTCAAGTGTTTTGGATATTTATAAATGTTTATTGCCACTTGTTAGTAAAGGTCAGAATATTTAGCAGTTTAATTATAGTGTACACTTGAATCCACAGGCTATATATATGTTAGAACTTTTATTTTAAAAAGTAGGGGTTCTTTTCTATTCAATACCTTAAAATATTCTGTCAATA
Organism: Octopus sinensis; assembly: GCF_006345805.1. Classification (NCBI taxonomy): domain Eukaryota; kingdom Metazoa; phylum Mollusca; class Cephalopoda; order Octopoda; family Octopodidae; genus Octopus; species Octopus sinensis. The sequence continues at coordinate 76,091,153 of NC_042998.1, read as the reverse complement.
CACAAATTATATTATCAAACTTACAATTAATATTTTACCTAATTGCAACTTGATGTTTTGGTGATAAAAATAGTAGCTCAGGAATATGGGAGAAGTAAATGAAACATTTCAACATGCTAAACATTTGCGCATTTCAAATAGAAAATTACTGTTATTTTCTATACAAGCAGACTAATAGTGATTAGATGTTTTGAGATTGTATTTTTGGTTTTATTTTCTGAATACAGTAGACTATGTTATTATTGAGTTGACAGTCAAAATTGACTTGATTTAACCACAACAATAAAACTAATAAGTGTTTATCGCTGAATAACAAACGAATAATTGACTTTATCTAACCTGAAAATAAAAGGAATCCAACAAAGTTCAGTGAACACTGAAACCAATTTTATCCTGAGATTTCAAGACACTCAACCATCAGAGAAAAAGGTCATTGCTATTAACCTTAGAAACAATAAACCCTACCAAAAGCAAAAATAATTTTGCACACTAAAGAAATGTAAGTTAGACAAGACAACAAATAAGAACCAAGTTACTATTTGATATTTTATCCATATGTAGTAAAAACACCACAGCTGAGTATATAAATGTCAATCTTTTATTGAGCATACTACAGATTGCATGTTAGGAGCAGTCTTAAGTATATCTTGGAGAACTCGTCCCAGCAAGAAACAGCTATGTGGAGATCTACCTATTTCCACCTTTATAAAGGAAAGGAACTTGCATTTTGTGGGACTGCTGATGAGCTAAACAAGAGCTGGCAAGTGACCTACTGCTATGGATGCTAAAGCATGGCCATACTCAAGCTGGTCATCCAGACACAACATATGTAGAGCAACTCACCAGTGACACTGGATGCCTCCCTGAAGACGTCCCTCAACTAATGCAGGATTGAGATGGATGGTGTGTGTTAAAAATGTTCAAGCAAGCTCAACCAAATGATAATAGATTGCATGTGAACAACTATCTAGTACAGAATTGTAAAGATGTGTGTAACTTAAATATCCATTATATTTTATCATATGTAATTCTACACTAATGGTACAAGACCACTGCATAGCATTAAGGTTTAAAAATATACCTGTATAGGCCCAATTGAATATAGATATACACTATCAGTTATCAACTGTTGTGCTAGTTTTTGTGGATCAGCTTCATTTGAAGAAACATCATAACGTACAAAACACAGAGGACCAGGTCATCACTTGCAAGAAATGTAAGAGCCAGACTTGCTTGGCAATTGGAATCCAGATGTGATGTAAAAGACACTGGAATTAGTAACCTAATAGAATTTAAAAATCAACTTTGAGTAGAACTTTACTTGTCCTAATTGTGAGAGGCAATAGTTAGGTGATAAGAAGATTTGAATGAATAAGAAACTCTTAGATCAGTTCCTATATATCAACGACACAGGTTACTTTAGCAGTTAAGGAATTCTTTTTTTATGGTTTAATCAAAAAGAAGGAACCAGTACCCAGGAATTTTGCAGGTTTTTGGAGACCATTGTAGCTGATGTTCAGATAATGACTGCAGGAAAAACATACGTAGGGAAGAATGGACACAGTGCCTAGTACAGCACCCATGATACAGTATGGAAGAAAAAAGTAGGCTAGCCAAGTGTGTTGGGTGGGCTTAGGTAGAGATGATATCCAAACAAGGTATCTTTCAGAAATAGGCCACAAGACAGACTGAAGAGATAGTGCAATAATGAGCTAGAAGTTAGCGTGCAGGTAAATTACTTTTTCCCATTGGTACATCTGTATCCCACAGATGTACCACTTTATGGAACAATTTAAATATGTTAAGCCTTTTCTTCTAGCCATTGATGTAAACAGTTCTGCAATTTTTACAGAAAATTCATATATCAAAGATTATAAAGTTGAGGATATATTATGCTATAGTTGAAAATATTTTATAGTATCATTGATCTTAGTTTCAAACCTATCAGTGTTAACTTAAGTCTCTAATTCCAAGATTGGTAGAAGTTTAGTAGTAATATACTGAATTCAGTTCTATATTTAAGAGATGAGGAATTATGTACACTATTTACATTTGACAGATATTTGTCCTCATCTCATTTGTTGTTAACATGTTTCGGCTGATACACCCTCCAGCCTTCATCAGGTGTCTTGGGGAAATTTCGAACCTGGGTTCTCATTCCTAAGGTATTTTTTGATGTTATTGTTATTATCATTATTCAGGTCACTGCCTGGAATTGAACTCAGAATCTTGGGGTTAGTAGCCTATGCTCTTAACCATATACCCACAGGCATATGGTATAGTGGTTAAGAGCGCGGGCTACTAACCCCAAGATTTCGAGTTTGATTCCAGGCAATGACCTAAATAATAATAACATCAAAAATTACCTTAGGAATGAGAAACCAGGTTCGAAATTAAACAAAAGTAAATGAATAAATAAACTAATCAATACTAATTTAAACAAATTTAAAGAATAATCTTAAATAGAAAATGAATGTCCTTTTTTGACGGTTACATCTGATTTAATGAATACATGATCACTAAGAAACATAAACACATAATGTCAGTTTGTATAATTATATCCACGAACTTTAATTAATGAAGACATTTCAAAAGTTTGTTACTTCTATTTCCTTATGACATTTAATATTGTAAGAAATTTTAATATCTAAAGATATTAAGTGGTGCATGTGTGGCTGAATGTCGAAGAAGTTTGTTTCTTAATCATATGGTTCTGGGTTCAATCCCTTCGTGTAGCACCTTCAGCAAATATTTTCTATTACAGTTCCAGGTCAAACAAATCCTTGTGTGGGATTTAGTAGATGGAAACTGAAAGAAGCTCACTGTGTGTGTGTGAGAGAGAGAGTGATTTCCAATCTTCCATGAAACATGTCTGGCCATGAGGAAATATTACTTATACTTGGAAACAGATGAGGGTTGGTGACAGGAAGGGCATCCAGTCATAGAAAAAAAGTATTTGTAATTTTAAGAACAAGTCACAATTTAAAAATGTAATATTTTGATAAACAATTCTATCAATATACTACATAGTATTACATATTTGGTAGAAACTTAGTGTCCCTAAACATTGGACCTTACATCACTTATAACTGAACCTTTTACTTTCAAGATCATATGAGCTGACTAAAAAGACTATGATGATGATCATCATCATCATCACCATGATCATAATGATGGTGTTGGTGGTAGGTTGTAAGAATAGCATTTGTGTTAGTTTACTGTAATAAACTTCAATATGTTGAGTAGTACTTATGGTTTTGTCTTCTTATAGAGATATTCAACAATAGGAGCAGTAGTTGTAGTTGTTGTAACTACTGTTTATTTCTGAACCTGTACTTGCTCATAACTCTAATGAACTTCATACAGTGTTAGTTTAGACAGCATTGCCATATCTGTTTAGGTAAGTGTCATTCACCATAACATCAAGTTAACCCAAGTCTTGTGACCTAAATTGGTTAGACAGAACCCCATGACCAGCTTTGTATCAGTATCATACTGAACCTTCTAAAGGACTGCATTAGGGAATATAACGTTTTGTGAAATACTCAGCCTCTTACATCACTGTATAAAACAATAAGTACTTCCGTCATTGAAATACGTCAAACAGATGATCAAGCTATGTCAACTGAAGTTGATAAAAGAGGAAATGTTAAGTAACCAACCAATCCTTTATATAATTGAAATATTCAGAACTGCTATTGTATAAATACAAGTTACACACACACATGTGAATATGTAAACGGATATTGAATCAAAACATTTGTAGGAACCTGTCAATAACCTTTGGCAAATTAAATCTGAAACTAATATCATACAAGATTTGAAGAATTAATTCCACAAAATTTTCCTCATTTTCTTTTTGCAGTGACTGGTTTTAAACCAAGATTCAAAACTCTGTAGAGAGATAAGGTGATGTATTTACAGTTAACCATCACATGTCCAACTTGGTGGAAGCAGCATTAAATCTATTACACAAGGATATAGTGCAACATCCATAACAACTTTTAGACATGTGATCCATAAGTTGATGCCAAATCCATTTGGATTACTTTTGCTCTTTAAAAACATTTTTTTTCTTAATTTAACTGATTAGGTGATTTTAGGATTACTAGGCCCTATATCAGTTTTCTCTTTTACAAAACCAATAGATGTCTATTTTGTGCAAAGTCATCACCTTCAAATCATTTTCAAAGAACTAAAATTCAACATTTAGAAACTAAACAAGCAACTAATGAAGTGGTAAATATTTGTACTCAACATAACCTACAAACAAAATAGAATGTCTTCAAAAATGTAATTAAGAGTATTCAACAACTCTAACAACCACACTATATCAGATGTCATAATAGCTTCAGACAAAATATGTACACCATAAAGAAAAAAATTCCCTTATTAAATACTTTTCTCATATCAGTAACCACCCTACAAATAAAAAAAAAGGCATAAGGAAAACAGAACACAAAATGCACAGCTTCCACCTACACCATGTTCCTTCACTCCCATCACATATCAAAAGCAAAAGAAAATATCAAACCTTAAACACACTTCAATACTCAATAAATACAATATTCAATTACTTCTACTAAAGGAATCTTTGAATTATGTGAAATGAGCTAAATAATAACTCTAAAACCAAAAACTTAACTGAAATAACATAAACCATTAAAAGATTAGTTATTGATATTTCCAACCTACACTTTCTTTCCAACTACAATTCAACTATTAAGTGCCACTCATACAAAAAAATGCAGGATGACATCAGCAACAGTGTGTAATTTTACAGATATGGCACCAGCAGGATCTAGTCTCTCCTCTACTCTTTTTAGCTTATATCTGCATGATCTTCCTATATCCACAAAATATATGCACCCTTATAGAAAAATGACATCTCTGTTAAACACTCCACAACCACTTCAAACACTTTAAAATCTGGTTCCAGTATAGAGACAAAAAGTAACCTACTAAATATACTGTCTATCATCTTTCTAAAAAGATCAAAGCACATCAAATATAACAAACTATCATACTCAACAAATAAACATAAGTTATTCACACACATTTAAAATACACAAAAACCCCAAAATTTAAGAATTACTGACATGTTTACAACATTTACAATCCACACAGGACATATGGTAAAAAAATATAAAAAGTGATATGAAACCCACAAAGAACACATGCAGACACTGCATTTGACTAACAAAGAAACAGCAACATCAGTGTACAAACATTATATTAGATTTGTGGATTATGACAAACCTGTCTCATCCCCCTAGCTCTCCATAACAAAACACAAACAATTATAAAGGCTAAACAATAAACTCACAAATCACAACCCTAACATAACAAAAATAATAAAAATCAAAAACCCTAGATATGCAAAGCACATAGTTTGTGGTTACATCAAATCTAACCCACAGTCATAACTGGTACATGTTCAATCCTCTAAACATGCAAACAGATCTACCTTACTATCCCACATTCACTATTTTTCCTCTTCAATCCAGACAAACAAAAATAGTAATAGCATCAACAGCCTCATTATCTCCAAAAACTGTGTTGGGATAACCTATAATAAGTGTAGCAGAAAATTAGTTGTCCAACTTATTTGTTTTTGTTGTGGGTACCGCCACATCTATACATTACACTATGCAACATCTCTTTATTCTTTTAGGATAGTAGCATAAAATTTGAGGAAGATTTGGCTGATATTTCTAATACACTAAAAAAAAATAAAAACGTAACACATAATTGTTCCTTTGCTGGACTGGTCACAGCTGGAATGTCTTTGACCATAGATTTACTTCATCAAGCAACAGGCAACAATTGTTAAGACATGAAAAAAATTCATCATGCCCAGATTGCTAACCTACAACATCTATACTACTGCATGTCAATGAGATGGAGGTATGTTATACTTGGAGTGATGAATTTATAGATTACACCTAGTTTTCCAGCTGAATACCTACATGGCACAGGTCATCATTATGTATCTGGAATTCTGAATCTAGTTGTTCAGTTGAAGACTTGCATGTTATCATTCAAGTTGTGTTTGGAGTACTAAATCTTTACATTACACCAAAGTTGTTCAACCAAATAGCTACACAGCACAGGTCATCTAGAGCCTATGTCATTTATATATTTAATCAGAGTCATACTAACAAACATCTCAGAGTCATACTAACAAACTAAGCACTATTCCACTTCTATGATTATAACCAATATCCACAGAGTTTTTGATAGAGAAATAATAATTAACCCTTTAGCATTTAAACCAGCAATATCAGGCCAAAATATTCTGCCTGTTTTATGTTCAAACTCACAAAATCCAGCCTTTCATACCTACCCTATTCTAAAAATAAACAATCATATCATCAAAACCTTAAATCTGAAGATAACGCATGATTACTTCAAAATAATAATCATCATCATCATCATTTAACGTCCGTTTTCCATGCTACCATGGGTTGGACGGTTCGACCGGGGTCTGGTAAGCCATGGAGGCTGCACCAGGCTCCAGTCTGATTTGGCAGTGTTTCTACAGCCGGATGCCCTTCCTAACGCCAACCACTCCGTGAGTGTAGTGGGTGTCTTTTACGTGCCACCGGCACAGGAGCCAGCGCAGGCTGGCAAACGGCCACGATCGGTTGGTGCTTTTACGTGTCACCGACACGGACGCCAGTCAGGCGACGCTAGTAACTGCCATGCTCGAACGGTGCTTTTACGTGTCACCAGCACTGGTGTCTTAACTACAATTACCATTCGAATTTTTGATGTTGACAAACTTGACTCAACAAGTCTCCTCAAGAACAGTGAGTCACTCTATGATCAAAGGTTAGCACAGCAGGCCATCCTGCGAGCCATGAACTCACTTCATTTATCAGGTCTTCAAAGTCACAGCATGTGAACAAATAAGCATTACATTTGACAGAGTAATCTGAATGCTAAAGGGTTAAAACCTTAACACTGTTACCACTACTACCATAAACTTTACAGTTATTCAACCTGCCAGAAACAGTAGCCAAATTTTCCTCGAACCATATCCTACCATATTAAAAAAGAAAGGATACATTGGACAAAGTCCTAGACATACAAAAAGGAGTGGTCGTGACTGGTGATGATTATAAGTTTGCCTGACAGAGTGCTAATTAATGACATCACTTATTATCAATGTTACCATCACTACTATCATGGCATATGTTTGAACAACATTTTTCCTATTTCACACACATAAATCCTAAATTTATTCCTGCCACTGCTACTCATTATCACCAACATTCTGCAGTTTTATACATTTTAGTGTCATCGTTGTCAATATATTCTCACATTCACATTATACAACCACCAAATTTGTTCCCTTTCAGTCACTCCATGTGATGTGTGTATATTTTCACAGTACATCATACAATGTACTTTTTTCTATTAACAGAGTATTCCTTTATTTTTAGCAATGGAAGTTTCCTGAGCTTCTTGACACTACAAAACTTAAGATATAAAATAAGCAGCCTAACCAGAGCACTAATCACATATCTTGTGTAACAATCTGTGTACACACTGCATCAAGTGAACCATCATAATTGTCCATAATCTTCATCACTGAAAGCCAACATAAAAATTAGTCTTTTGTTATACTTTTTATACAAAAAGGTATTTTTCAACTTACGGACTACTAAATATAGTATTATCTACACTTGTACAACCAGTTTGCCCACATCACACAGATGACTGAATTTACTTCTATTTCATATCATCTCAATGATTTGCTCCTCAAGAAATATCCTTTTCTTTATAGATAAGTTGTACAAGTGTATGAAACAAGATTTCTTCATATGACGTTTTCATCCTGAAATTCCAACCTTTTAAGTTTGATAAAAATCTAAGATTAGAACCAGCCTCTTGTGATTTAAATATTTCTAACCAGAGTATTTAGAATGAGTAGTAGCTAACAAACAGCAATATGCTAACAAGGTTTGGAGTTTGTGCAAGACAGCCACAGTAATTGCTCATGATGTTAGTTTTACATTTCATGCATATACATTAGTTTGTAAACCATATGCCCAAGATCAACACCAATTTGTTGCAAATATATAGATGCATATCTACAAAGTTTTATTGATTTAGACCAGAACCTTTCCTTCAAGCCCTATCAATTTTCAAATGTCAGGTAGTGTACAAAAAAATATAGCTCCATTAAAAATCATATCAATTTCAAGAATTAAAAATCAATAAAATTAGTCCAAATAATTGGAGGGGGAGGGGGTAAATTGTTTCAATTAGTGAATGAGAAATACATGATACATCAAAGATGAAATATATTTGTTTGGCTTCAGATATAATACTAAAGTTCATAGATATTACCTTATATCAATAAAGGCCTATGCAAAGTATGGGTAAATATTAATTCAAAAGAACTGCTCTATTGTTGTTTAACAGCAATTAATATTAATTTTTTTTACATAGTTTTTTTTTAATATTTTACCGAAAGAGGAAGCTATGCACCTATAACCATTTTTTCAGTTTCCCTCAGGCTGAATGCCTGCAATGAGGAGGGCAGTAAGAGGTTCAAGTGTTGGTATTAAACTGGCTGACAGATTAAGTCTACTACCCAAGAACAAGAAAGGCTTCTCTGGCAGGCTTCCCCACAATTTCAACTAAATTTCACTCACATGGTTTTGGCCAACTTGAAGCTATGGTAAAAAATATTTGCTCAAAATGTAGCAGTGAGTTTGAACACAACATATAGTTGCAAACTGAAATTCTTAATGACATCTGAATTATACTAGAAGCTTGTCTTTATGAATTTAGATAACAAAACTAAATAAGCAATGTAAAAGTTACAGTTAAGAAACTAAATTAAATTATTTATCATCATTTTACATTTGCTTTCAATGCAAGCATGGCCTGGATAGAGCATTACTTTCCAAATCAGTTCTTATTCAGAGTTGACCACAACTTGCTCATATATTATTTTAACACAGTTCCCATGACTGAATACTTTTTCTGTACAGGGTGCATTTTACTGTTGCACTAGTATGAGAAATGTGTGGGGTGGGGTGATAGGATACAGTGACTAGAAGATGATAAATAGATAAAAGAAAGTGCAATGAATAGGCACCAATCATCAGGGTTTTTTCCCCATTTCCTTTGCTCTTTGTTCTTGCACACTACATCTCATGTCTCTTATATGCAGTTTTTCTCTCAACTCATTGATACTTTACCATTCATGCACACTAACATTGTACATCCATGCTTCTTTACTTTCTTGTCTTCATAAATTCTCTGCATTCCAGGCCCACAGTTTGCTATTGTACAGCATTGCACAATCTGTTTTACATTCTGAAGGAGAAGCTTTTTGATGCCAGCAGAGATAATAGTTTCCTGAATTTTCTCCAGCCCACTCTTACTCTAGCTGCTACGCTTTCAGAACACCTATTCCTAGGATGCAAAAACTATCAATCAATTCTAAGAAGACAATCAAGGTATTTAAGAGAATCCATTTCCTAGATGTTCATCATGCTTACTGCTTCAATGTATGCACTATATATATATATATATATATATATATATAATGAAGAAATTAGCATAGATGAGATGCAGTTTGGATCTGTGCCAGGGAAAAGCACAACCAATGCTATCTTCCTGTTACAGCAACAGCAGGAGAAATACTTAGGCAAAAATAAACACCTGCTTCTGGCTTTTGACAGGGTCCCCCACTCCCTTATCTGGTGAGCAATGCAGAAGCCAGAGACAGATGAGTGGTTAATGAGAGCTGTACATCTTCCATGTACAGGGATGCTGTTGGTAAGGTGAGAGTCACCAATTAGTATAGCAAGGATTTTAGTGTACAAGTAGCAAGGGGTCGGTTTTTAGCCCCCTCTTGTTTATCATGATCTTCCAAGCTATAACTGAGGAATTTGAGACTGGCTACTCCTGGGAGCTCCTTCATGCTGGTGACCTTGTTTTTATTGCTGAATCACTTACCAGAAGTAGAGAAGCTTCAGGTATTGAAGCAAGGTTAGGAATCAAAGGGCCTTAGAGTTAATGTAGCAAAGACCTAAGTATTGATAGGTAGGAAAACAGATAAATTGCAGATACCTTCAGGGAGATGGCTTTGCTCAATATGTACAAAAGGTGTCAGGGGAAATTCCATAAGGTGCACCCAGTGCAAGCTATGGACACATAGAGGTGCAGCAGTATCATTCGATGACTAACAGAGAAAGTAGTCTTTACATGTAGCAGATGTACAGGTACATTAAACACCAGGAATGTACAAAAAATAGACTCCCTCATATGCCAAGGGGATCCCTAAAAGTAGTAGACAGTTTCTGTTACTTAGGTGACCAAGTTAGTAGTGGGGGTGGTTGTTCTGAAAGCATAGCTGCTAGAATAAGAATAGACTGGTGAAATTCAAAGAGCTACTGCCCCTGTTAGTAATGAAGGGCCTCTCCCTCAGAGTGAAAGGCAGATTGTACGGTGCCAGTGTATGGACAGCTATGCTATATGGCAGTGAGATATGGGCTATGACTACAGAGGATATGTAAAAACTTGAAAGAAATGAAGCCAGTATGCTTCACTGAATGGGTAATGTCAGAGTGCATATATGACAAAGTGTAAGTGTTTTGAGAGAAAAGAAAATGGGTAAATGTAGCATCAGGTGGTGTGTACAAAAGAAAAGACTGTCATGATGTGGCCATGTAATGCATACGAATGAGGACAGTTGCATCAAGAGGTGCCAAACTCTAACAGTAGAGAGAACATGGGGAAGCAGTAACCCCAAAAAGATGAAGTGGTGAGAAAGGATCTACAAATGTTAGGACTCACAAAGGGGATTACAAATCAAGACTCTTGGTGGTTTGCTGTGCTTGAAAAGACACATCAAGCTAAGTAAAAGCATGGTTGCCCTTGCAACCCTCTCCAGCTGAGCATCTCTAATCTTACGGGCTTGTAGGTGCTGGTGCCATGTAAAAAGTATCCATGCCAGTGCTGCAAAAAAGCATCCAGTACACACTTTAAAGTGGTTAACATTAGAAATGGCATCCAACTGTAGAAATCATGCCAAAACAGACATGGAGCCTGAACAGCCCTTCAGCTGGTCAGCTTCTGTCAAACCATCTAGCATGGAAAACGGATATTAAATGATAATGAAATATAATGACTACAAAATATGCATCATTTTTAAAGGTATTTTAACAGGTTTAAACCTATAAAATATTTTTCACAAAAACATTCAGCAATGAGAAAATATTCTGAAGTCCTTTATTATTGAAGTTTCAATTTCCAAATGTTCAGAAATAGACAAAATAGGTAGCACCACGAGTTACATTATAAGAGTAACTAGAAATCTGACACCAAAGAAAAAGACTATCTCCCTTTTTACCAACAACATCCATCATAAAGACTCAATACATACACAAGCCAGAAGTAAAACACCTCTACATCATCATTCACAAAATGCAGAAAAGCATAAAAAACAAATCATACACATACTTAGAACTCTTGCAAACAAACAATATATTAAGTTCCTTGAGAACAAATTATACTTATTCTGGTATAATTCTTGGTGACCCTATCAGTGCTGGTACTATGTAAAAACCACTCAGTCCACACAGTGGGGTGGCTTGTTTTAGGAAGGGGATCCAAATGTAAAAACCATGCCAAAACAGACACAGTAGCCTCGTGCAGTCTTCTACCTGGCTGGCTCCTGTCAAACTGTCTAATCCATGCCAGCATGGAAGGCAGACATTAAACAATGATGATGATGACAATAATTCTGTCTTTTTTCTCCTCTTAATCAGTTAGTGAAGAGGGGGGGGCTGTGTCAATGACTGACAAGATCTCAACTAATCCTATTAATCTAAATATACTGAGTCCTTGAAATAACCCCACAGGGAGGGTACAGTACGAATACTTGGATAAGAAACAATGTATTGGAGCAGGTGCTGTAGTAGTAGATGTAAAAGAGGTAAGAGAAAAGAAACAGTGCACCTGAGATGTCTGTGGTTGTAATGAGTTTTTGCCATCAACTAAATGACTATCCCTTGGATGAAGTCTAAAGTGTGTGTATGTGTGTGTGAGAGAGAGGGAGAGAGAGAGAAAGAGTGTATGGGGAGAGATAAACAAACAGGAGTACCATCTCAAATATTCTAAGAGTACTCCAGTGTAGTTGGGATTTAAAACTTTATGTAGAGTCAGCAACTAATACTGTCTGGCCTTGAAGAAAAAGCCAAGCCTTTGTGATATTATTGAACAATGTTATTTGTGAGGTTGTCATATGAGGTCACCAACTGTTAGGCTCAACATTTTTACTAACTTTACTTTTGCATAAAGAAAGTGGCACATAAAAACACCCAGTACACTCAGTAAAGTGGTTGAAATTAGGAGAGACATCCAGCCTTAGAAACCATGCCAAAACAGACAATTGGAGTCTGGCCAGCTTCTATCAAACTGTTCAAATAATGCCATCATGAAAAACAGACATTAAACGATGATGATGATGAGAGTGTATTGCAATACTGTTTTCTTGATATGTACTGGACTAGGTTAAAATTGCTTGATACAGGTTATGAAAGGCAAGGAAAGTGTCATTGCAAATTTGATTAGGAACAGGATTAGCTTGGATGAGAAACAGTTCAAATTTGTGCTAGGAAGAGGTACCACCAATATAATATTCCAAGTGAGACATCTGAAGAAACACTTAACTAAGAGTAAGCCCCTATACTTAGTGTTTGCAGACATGGAGGTCTTTGGCAGGATTTCTTGTTCTGTGATCTAGTGATTGCTAAAGAAACTAGGGGTAGATAAATGGTTTGTAAAGGCTGTCCAAGTTATGCACAAGGGTATACAGTCAGCGAAGCAACTCAGCAAAGAGTTCTGTAATTCAATTTAGTATGCCAGTATAGGTCCATTAGAACTCGGTCCCCCCACCCCCACCAATTTATTCTAGTCATCCAAACCATAACAGAAGAGTTTAAGACTGGTTGTCTGTGGGAACACAGTCCTCTAGCTCATAAAATAAGTGTTTAAAACCAGCTCTCTATGATGGTAACCTAGTTCTCAAGGGTAAATTAGAAGAAATTCCAGACATGGAAACAAAACTTGAAATTGAGATGTAAATTTAGTAAAGACCAAAGTTCCAGTAAGTAGGAGAGATGAAACCTGTTACTATTAAGAAAATGACTATGCTCAATATGTAGAAAGGGAGAAGAGAAAAATTCCATACAGTGCATCCAGTGTAGACGAAAGACACGCAAGAGATATAATGGGATCACAGGCTAAGAGAGAAGGTAAACTTCATATGCAGTAGGTGCATAAGGCAATAAGCACCAAGAGCACATGTGAAACAGATTCTCCCAAAATGTTTGGAAGACTCCCTAGTTGTTGATTGCTTCTGTTACATAGGTAACCTAATTAGTAGTGGAAGTAAGTACAACAAAAACATAGCAGCCAGAGTAAGAATGGGTTAGAAAAATTTAGCAAACTATTACTTCTAGTAGCAACATAGGGCTTCTCCTTCAAAGTGATAGGCAAACTGTATGATGCTTGTGTACAAAGTGTGATACTGCATAGTAGTAGGTCTTGACTCTAGAGGACTTGTCAACACTAGAAAGAAAAAAAGCAAGCATTTTCTCCTGGATGTATAATGTCAGTGTGCAACAACAACAGAATACAAATGAGCTGAGAGTAAAACTGGATATTAGAGGAATTAAATGTAGTGTGCAAAAGAAAAGAGTGTGTTGATACAGACATGGGATATATATGGGGGATGGGAGTTGTATCTAGAAATTCTGAGTGGAAGATAGAGACTGAGAAATTCTTGGGATGAAGAGTAATTTCAGCATGTTGCAGATCTTGAAAGTGATGACAAAAAAACCAAGATAATTGGTAACATACAGTTCTGGAAAGGATCCAACTAGGCTACAGTATATGTATCTACATCTGTGCCTTTCACCCATTTTGCACCTGCTCATCTCCTTGTTTCCCACTTGCCACTCTTACTATAAGCATCTTGATTTTACATCCTTCCTACACTCATACTGTTGACTATTATTTCTACAGCAATCCATCGCTTCCTTACTCTCTCTCTCCCTCACACACACAAAATAGCTGAAGTTACTGCATACAGTCATATAACTCCACTAACCTCAAACACAGTCCAATGTACATCAAAAGAGGACCAGCAACAGTCATGTTCTAACCAAGTCCATCATACTTGCCTCTACTGTGGTAACCACCAGAATCTATAGGCATACAGAAATACACTAGACAGCAGAGAGACTCTATGTCCTGACTGCCATACTGCTCAGTTGAGTTAAAAATTACAAAAATGTCTCTTTATTAATTAATGTCTATAATTATAAAAAAAAGAAAAAAAATTGAATGTTCATTATTTTCAAATACACCAGGAAATAAATCTCCTAGCCTAAAAATACCATCAACAAATTAGCAAAAGATTTGAAGTAGATTTTTTTTTTAACTGGTAACATAAGTGCAACTGAGCCAATTAAGAACCATGGAACTAGTTACTGATACCAGTGTAAGTAAATGTTATCTTTAAAATAAGGTCATTGTATCTGCTATGACACTGATAATTAGTAGGCAGACTAAATTCTCTCCTATTATACTTTTTACTATTCTTATCCTCTAACAGAGTAATGGTCACATTCTTTTAATCATTTTAATTAGCCCATTGTATATAGAGATTTATAATTCAGATGCATCTATTCTTCACACATGTATACACACTGTGATAAATTTGTCATTTCTACTTTCATTTGTTAGATTGAACAATGGTCAAGATCTAACATAGCTATGAGATTTTTGTATTGCAAATAGTTACTATGGTGGGCGCATACTGTTATGATTAAATAGTTGATACACATGTTTCCAGTGGTTTGAACCAACTTGCAGAATACACTTTAGGTGATGAACAAAAGTCTTTCATTGAAAATTAAATTTTGATATAAATGAAACATAATGATGATTCCCACTTCCTTAAATTGTCTATTTTCAAACAGTGACTAACATTCAAAATTTTCATTTCAAGAATGTGATTATTTGTTATTTATCAACACATTCTAAAGTATTTCTGATTTATAAAATCTTTTGTAGCCTATGATATATTAGAATAAATGGTTCAAAAGTATCTCTTCTTTTATGCAAAGAAAATGAGAGGGAACTATAAAGAAAAAGATTCTACAATAAGTAGCAGGCTGCAACTAGTAGAGATACTCTTCTGAAAGAAATGAAGGGTGAGAGACTAAAAAAAAGACAACTGGCTAAAACAGTACAAAGCTAAAATAATGTAAAGTGTTCTGCTCCAAGTCACAACATGTCTTCTTTCTCGATGACCAATAAACAGATAATTCAAAATTGGTGCTAGGCACTATTGCTCTGTCTGCTTCTTCTGTTTACTATTTCTTTGTTCTTCACAAGAATTCCAACTTTCCATTTTACCTTCACTTGAGGTATTCATTCTTTCTCTTTTCTTCCACCAATTCTTAGTTTCTTACCTCTTCATATATCCTGCCTCACACACTTCTCACCCTCTCTTTCTTTTAGCATTTGCCTATCACTCCCCATTATTTACTTGCCCACATTTCAAGCAACAACACTTTCTTCCTCATTCTCAGACAAAAGCTAAGGACTGATATGTTAAATTCAACTCCTCACAGCAACTGAACTTATCAAATTCAACCTAAATGTTACTAACAAAACAGACCATCACCAGTTTCTTTGAATTTCCAATGCTACCTTACTGTAAAACTTAACCTGTTCTATATAAGGATAAGGCTAATATGCAGACATTATCAATGTGATGGTGGACCTTTGCATGTGAAAGCCATTGAACATTGTAATTGGGATTTTTGGTCTAAAAAAAAAAAAGCTAAAAATAATGTTTATGTGTTTATGCTTATGTGTTCAGTATAGCAGTGGGGCATAAAACATCAACATGAAAAAACAGAGCTGAATACTTTAGCACTGCTTTTGGCCAATTTTGGATTTAACAAATCAGTTATCAATAAAAACTTGAATAAAGGATATACAGACATTCCTAAAAAGTCACCCAACACAATATTGACTAAACATCTCGTGTAACCAGCTGGTGATCCCCACCCATACACAAGTCCATCAATTTATATATAGCCATTTACAGTTTTAATAATTGTTTCTACATACACACAAAACCAGAAATTTGAGGGAGACAATTGATAAAAATAAATACCATTAACTGACTGGTACTTCATTTTGTTGATTTTGAAAGGGTGAAAAGCAGTTTGAATTCAGAATATTAACCTTTTAGCATTCAGAGTACTCTGTCAAAGGCAATATTTATTTGATTGATTGATTGATTCTAGTTTCAGCTCATGAGCTGTGGCCATGCTGGGGCACCGCCATTTATTCATATTGTTTTGAAATAATCATGCATTATCTCAGAGCTTTGAGATTTTGATGATGTGATTGTCTAGTTTCAGAATGCCAGTGTAGAATAGGTGTGAGAGATCAGATCTGACCAGTTTGAACATAAAACAGATGTATATTTGGGCTGGTTATGACCTGTTTAAACGTTAAAGGGTTAAAATGTTGAAGCACCAGGAGAAATACCACAAGGTATTTCTTCTGGTACTTCAAGTGTGTCTCTCTAACACCCTTTTGATCCAAGAAGCTGTAAAAATAAAGTTTAGAAGATGGAAGTGAGACCTAAACAATCTACCATATGAGAAAACAGAGTTGAACACTTTCAACTTTTGCATTGTTTATGATCAACTGGTGGTGGTGGTGAGGTGTCTCACAAGGAGGTACTACACTCACCCATAACCCTAAATCTGACAATAATAATTCTGTCTACTATAGGCACATAACCTGAAATTTTGAGGGAAGGGGCTAGTCAATTACATCAACACCAGTGTTTGATGGGTGCATATTTTATCGACCCTAAAAGGGTGAAAGGCAAATTCAACCCCAGCAGCATTTGAACTCAGAATGTAAAGCTGGAAGAAATGTTACTAAACACTTTTTCTAGTATGCTAATGAGTCTGCCAGCATGCTGCCTAATAATAATAAACGATGATGATGATGATGATGATGATGATGAATCCTTTCTACTGGATGCACAAGGCCTCAAATTTGGGGGAAGGGATTAAGTCAATTACATTGACCCCAGTATGCAATTAGTACTTAATTTATTGACCCTGAAAGGATGAAAGGTGAAGTTGATCTCTGCAGAATTTGAACTCAGAATGTAGCAGCAGATGAAATACTGCTAAGCATCTTGCCTGACGTGCTAACGATTCTACCAGCTCACCACATTATATAATAATTATAATCTTTTCTACTCTAAGCAGAAGGCCCGACATTTTTTGGGGGGTGGGGGGGGTAAGTCGATTAAATCGACCTCATTATGCAACTGGTACTTAATTTATTGACCCTGAAAAGATGAAAGGCAAAGTAGACCTCGGCAGAATTTGAACTCAGAACATAAAGACAGATGAAATACTGGTAAGTATTTTGCCCCATGTGCTAACATTTCTGCCAGTTCATCATCTTTAATAATAATAATCCATTCTACTGTAGGTACAAGGCCTGAAATTTTTGAGGGACAGAGTTAGCTAATTACATCAACCCCAGTGCTCGACTGGTACTTGCTTTATAGACCTCCAAAAGGTTGAAAGGTAAAGTCAACCTTAGTGGAATTTGAACTCAGAATGTCAGGAGCCAGAAGAAATACCATTCACCATTTTGTCCAGTGTGCTAATGAGCCTGCCAACTCACCTGATGATAATTCTTTCATCAACCCTCAGCACTTGGTACTTATTTTATCAAATCTGAAAGGATGAAAGCAAAGTTGACCTTGGTAGCATTTGAACTCAGGACATAAAGACAGATGGAATGTTGCTAAGCATTTTGTCTAGCATAAAGTTTGCCAGCTTGCCAATAATAATAATAATAATAATAATAATAATAATAATAATAATAATAATGGCTTGAAATTTTGGCACAAAGCCAGTAATTTTGGGGGAGGGGTTAAGTCGATTAGATTGACCCCAGTGTTCAACAGGTACTTATTTTATCAACCCCAAAAGAATAAAAGGCAAAACCAATCTTGGTGGAATTTGAATTCAGAATGTGAAGACAGACAAAATGCCATGAAACGTTTTGCTTAGTGCTAATGATTCTGACAACTCACCACCTTCATAATAATAATAATAATAAGCTTAGCACCACAAATTTGCAGAGAAGGATCAACTAAATTGAGACCAATACATAATTGGTATTTATTTTAATTAATGTTAGCTGATGAAAGGTGGCCCTAGTACCATTCCTAACCTCAGCAGGATTTGAACTCAGAACACAAATACTAATCACATAGCATTTAATCCCATATCTATACCACTCCAGTGTTTTAACTTCCACAACACTACAAACTTATGGAGACATGGAAATATAAAATGCTGCAATATATAGATTGAACAGGATTTGTATTGAGAACAGAGAATGATGAAATTACATATCTAAACCAGCACTTCACTGTTTCCTCCAATAAAGGAGGGTGTGTGTGTGTGTGCGTACTGTGAGAAAGAGCTTGACCAGTAATATGTTGACGAGAGGTTGGAAGTTAAAATTTCTTTTGCCATTTAACAAATACCAGCACTCCAAACAGACAGAAAATCAGTTAAGAATTTCGGTGCAAGGATAAATTTAAAATCTTGTATCTTTGAGCATGTGTAAAATTTGATAAGCTCCAAAGGGTGAAAATTCAAATTAGAAAACATCTCAAATATGTATTCAGTGAGATGTTATGAGTTTAAGAAATTTAATCTATTACAGAGCATTTTTATAGGTTTTCTACAGGAAAATCTCTGTTTACGTTAACATCATCGTATGAACCAACTCAAATTAAAAGGGTAACTGAAGTTTCACCAACCAAGTGGAATATTTTAGCAGCAGAAAATGAAAAAATTAACCATTATTATTGTAAAGTTCACTAACAGTTAACCCTCAATATTTACAGGAACCTTTGTTACAAAATATATTTCAATAGCCAATAAAGATTACATTACATTTAACATTAGTGCAAATTTTTGTGCAATTAATATTTGAATCTTCTTGTTTGAAAGGTGCATCTAAATTAATAAATATATGGAAATTGGTAAAATCTAGTGTAAATTATGCGATCCACAATTGAAAGAGATATAACAAATGTTCTTTTTGACATTACAAAGATTGCATTGACTCACGATTACAGTCTGAATTTGTGGAAAGGAAATAAACTAAACTTTCAAAACCAATGCATTTCTACCCAAATAACGTCTGCCAGATATTCCTGAAAACTACCAATTCCCTAACAACACAAGTAAAAATCTTTAAAATCTGACAACTTTAGTATCACAAACAGAAAACTAGGAATGAGGAAGACTGACTCCTATTTTTCTTGAGTATCTATTGTTATATATCATAAAGGTATCCGATACTGTTGAAGTCGACAACAAGTGGAATATATAAAAATGATATCTAAGGCTGTAAAAGACATAGAAATATCATTTCTGTTATTTCGAAATGTAAAAAATTCAAGTTACCGGTGTACTTAAAAGTTGCGTTATAAAATGTGTAAAAGTATGTCAAAACTGGAATAATTAAACTGTTGAAGAATCTATCCAGGGGTTTTACTTTAACATAGTTACGACGAATGGCTGGTAAGGAAGATGTTTTTTGGTTCCTGTAGGGATGGTAGAATGAAAATAACAGACATCATGACAAGAACATGGTACACAGAAATACTGTTCTTCATAAGATTATACAAATCAATAAGTTCTATAACAAAATAATGCGGATATAATGTAATATTATATAAGGGAAAATAGTGAAACTAGGTTGTATAATTGGACAAATTCCACGTGGATGATGGAACTGGATGGAAATCTCCATGGATCTGAAAGTTAAGAATGCATTGCCCTTATATTCTGCGTGTTCCATGTCAAAATTTATTATGTTGTTGTATTTCCTGTGGAGCCAACAGGTCTGGGTTTTTCCATCATAACACATTCGCCATTTGGTTAATTAAATTTAACAATTCTTTCTAGAAACTATTACAATACGAAATAAGAGACCGATACATGGTATAATGGTGGAATGTAGATGATAAGTGGAATAAATATTATGAGGCTTAAATATAACATTAAGTTGTTAATAAGAGCAGAGTGGGATAATTTAGGACATCTGCCTGGTTTTGAATATCTTACTAGAGAATAAGATAATTCGAAATATACCTAAATACGGAGGAAGGAACACCTACAGAGAGAAAAATCATGAAATACACTCAACAAGATATCATCTTTCCACAGCCTTTTCGCCTACTGAATAAGTGTCTGAAATATTTTACTTGTAGCAACTAGGAAACAGAAACCGAATACATTTGGTTGCTATAGGAAATATATCGTCATATTAGTCTATCAGAAATAATTTACGTGCACCTATAAAACAATAAGAAATTTAAAATTAATTTCCAATTATAATTTATCGTAAGACTTTACAACCTACTGTTTATATATATATATATATACACACACACACATACACAAGTTCTACATGAAATTATTTTGTCTTAAATATCATTATTCTATTTTCTCGAAGACACTATAATATCCAATTCCTGTGTATTTACTCAAACACCCAGTCTCCAGCAACACAACCGTGATAATAAGAATATAATTTCTTTCTATTTTATTGTAATTTACGACTGCAAAAATGCTTCGTCAATATTTCGCGTAGATACAGGAAGGTGATCAATGTTTATTTTTAAGACGGGGCACCTTGTTTATTGATGAGCGTGGTAATGTTGTTTTATGACACACGCAACCTGTTTATGATTTGTGAATTTAACAAATGACGATACTATATTATATTACATTGTATTATATTTACGTGTGTTCTGTTTAGAAGCAATATAAAGACATGAACAATACAATGGTTGTTTGTAATATAGAGGTAGGTTTAATGGATTTCTAAATCGAGGACAAACAGATACATAACAGTCATTTAGCCATGAACATAATAAAAAAAAAATCACCGATTATTGTCCTACCTGGAGATAATCTCCTCGTTTGAAACTCAGTTCATCCGGGGACGACGCGTGGAAATCATGCTTTCCTATTGCTTCGATAACATCCATATTGCTGTCCGAAGTAGAAAACGGCTGAAATCCGATTGTTGGAACAAGAAAATATGAAAAGCCAAAAAAAAAAAAGACCCTGGTAGCAAGAGGAAGACTAACTTAATTAACAATGGAATTAAACTCTCATCAATAGACAAGTTATTTTAAGGCAGACGGAACGAGGTGATGGCGACGAGAGGTTGTCTTCACACTTGGTTTATCGTGCCCACTCCTTTCCGTTAAAGGATGGTAAGAGATTTTTAATATAATAAATGGTGAGGAGGCAGGAAGGAGTGTGTTATCGCCGAATGTAAGGGAGACAAAAACGAGAAGTACAAGCAGAGGATTTCAGTGGTAAACCTTCAGAGGCGCGACACCAATATTTTTACGAAAATGTATAAAGAAAATAAATGAATTTCTCTTATTTTGATTGTGCAACGTTACAGATTGCTAGAGAAAGAAACAAGAAGAGTTAAAGACTTGATATTAATATGACTGACATCAGTAGAAGGAAGTGACCTAGTCATTCTCATAGTTTCACTCACACTCCTTCCTCAACCTACAGTTGTCTTTCACTTTATTTATTTATTATTTCGTGTAAATAGTGTTAAGTATCGGCAGAAAACGGAAAGGGGAATGTGGACTGACTTTACAGTGCCACTAGAGCTACTTGCTATTAGTCTGTTTAATGTGACTGCAAATCAGCGGTAATACTGTTGAAAAGACGAGAAAGAAATTAGTCAGTTGTTAGAGCTGCTTCAAACTTAAAGCTGCAACGTGTAGAGGGGAGAGGTTTCGTGACCTTAACTGACTACTGCTTGCATGTAAAATTATTGTTTGTCAGTGTCATGATACCGAAAGAAAACCCGGAAGTTTAGAGTAATATGACACTTAGAAAAACTTTACAGTGATGTGTGAGTGCTGTAAAATCTTAGTCAAACAACTGTGTTGCTAGCTTTTGTTAATGTCTCTGAACATCAATGTTTCTTAATGGGGAAAAATTACTCGGGAGAAAGGCTAAAAGTAATACTGAAGTTTGTTACTCAACATTGATGTTGAGAATCGAACAAATTCTTTCTGAATAATTTCATAACTTCTGAAGTTTTTCTTTAAATATATTTTTTTAATCTGGTAACAGCACAAAAAAAAAAAAAAAGGCAGAATTTTGGCTAGGAAAATGTCACAATTCATTTAAATGCCATAAATGATAGAGGAACGAAACAAATTATACATTCTAAGTCATTTGTTTTACTGCCAACACATCCACAGTACACCATAACAATTTACTCGTTTGGGAAAACAACAAAAACCTAACAAATCAAGCAAATGTTTGACTTTTGGGGGGATCTTTCATTTACTCCTAAAAGTTTATGGAATTATTGAAGTACATTACAAAATTTTTTTTAGCTGGATTTACTTTACCAACTGAAATAATTTTAAAAATATAATTTTGATTTTGTGTCAGTTAAAAACTTATTTGAAATAATCTAACTTCTTTTGTAAGTGGCTTTTTTCTTTTTTTTGGTCTAGGTGGCGGATTGGCAGAGTTAGTAGAACATCAGATACAATGTTTTGTGGTTTTTGTTCAGGCTCTTTACATTCTGAATTCAACTTAGTCCTTCATCCCTCACAATGAACACTGGAGTTGATGTTATAAACTTAGCTGCTGCCAGGGAGGCTGGACCTGTACCCATGATTATCAGAGATCTCCTAGGATTGATGCTGTTAATATTCTTCTTGAACTGTTACATATCAACTACAGAAAAGAAATTCTAGAGGGTTGACATTCTGAGAAGGAAAAAGTGGGCATTGTGATTAGTTCAGGGTCTGGATGGGGGAATAAAAATATAGGTATTGAAAGATGGATTGACTAGTGAGTTAGGATTGCCTGAACAGAGCAAAGATAGAGGGCAGCGTGTATGTGGCAGGAAGCAGTTTGAGATGTTTGTCTGTATATAGCACACACACACCCCCGCCAAATACATGTGATAGAGGGGATACTCCATAATGTGTCCAATTTTTTTCTTTTTTTATTTTGTAGATGGTTAGTAGTTGAATATGGATGAAGTGTTTTATCTCTCCAAAAAGGAAGGGCAGTATTTCTTTTACCTTTTTTACCTTGTTGAAGATGTGTGTTCACTGGGAGAAATCTTCAATGACTGTATTTGAAAAGATCATGAAGGTTCTAGTTGTATGTTATTTACATTTGTGAGATACAATATCTTTTTTTAATTTTTTTTTTACATATGCAATGATTCTTTTTACTGTTAAAGGAGATCAGAATGTCAAGGGCCATTGGACTCAGTGACTCAACATTTTCATTGTTTCCAATGTTTTAACATAGGTGTAAATGAATTGATCAATAATAATTCCAATTATTAACTTTTGTAAAACCAATACCAAGAATTATCAAAACAAAAGTAAAACCCCAAAACTTGTTTGATTTTATCCAATCCTTTTAGAAGATATGGGATCAGTTATGAACCTTAACTTTCTTAGATCTAAGATTTTTAACCAGTTAATGCAACTATTAAATATTCCTAAAAATAAATTCCTATTATGTTTGGGCTCATTTAAATTGTAATTAAAACGAGGTCATGTGAAACAAATTAGAAATATAGATGAAGTCAATGACGTCAAGAAAATCAATAAAAATTATCCAAAACTAGCATGTTTGTTCACACACAGTTTTAAGCTTATTCACGTTGTTTTCAATTGTTTCTATTAGCTTTGAGATTTTGGAAGTGAGACTTAAAGGTCTATAGTTAGTAAAGTCAGAAAGTTTTTTTTTTAGTGGGGATGAGACATCCAGTAACATTTGGATCTCAAATCCAACAGAAACTCTTTAACAGAGTTCCTTGTTCTTTAATCTCATAGTCACTAAGGAAGCTTGGGGTAGATAACTTGTGAGAGCTGTACAAGACATATATGAAAGAGTGATCTGCAAGATGACAGAAATGAATATAGCAATACATTTAATATAAAAGCAGGGGTCTACCAAGACTCACTTCTCAGCTACCTTCTGTTTATCATACTCCTCCTGACTATAACAGAAAAGATTGAGATTGATTGACAACAGGACCTCTTACTAACAAGTGACCTAGTTGCAGTAGAATTACAGAAATTCCAGATGTGGAAGCAGGGTTTAAAATCAAGAGACCCCAAGGAGAACTTAGCAAAGACTAAAGTTTTAGTAAGTAGGAAAGAAGACAGAACCCCAGTACCATGCTGAAAGGGAGTAAGTAGATGAGATATACACTGTAGTATGTTTCCAAAAGATTAGAATAGAGTTCTGTTGAGGAATACAGAGAAATTAAAGAATTCAGAGAAGGTAAGGATTAGTTCTGCAACCTACTGTTTGAGGATGATGGAATGAGCACATCTAAAAAAGTTGCTTTGTTGGGTGAAAGTATTCAAAGGGCACTGTCCATACAAGGAAGAGAGTTTGGAATTACTGTTGTGTGCCCTGTGGAATCCAAGATAAAGTGGTTAACCTGTTTAGAAGCTTTTGAAGTGGGAGTACTGCTAAAAGAACCATCTTGGGTGGTAGCTAAAAGGTAGGAAGATTGTACAAAGTTGGTGAAGAGCCTTTTGACTAAAAAGTTTAGTCTTCTCTATAAATAAACTTGCTTCTATTTGTAAATATACCCAATCACCATGTAGACCCAACCGATAACTGTAAATACCTGGAATAGTCTGATAACAATTTTGTTAGCCCTAGCTGTAGACCACAACAAAATGTTTAATACAGCTAAGTTACAGTTGTAAGTTCAATATCTCCCAGGAGTGTAGTAAGAAGCTTCTGCTTGACTAATTTTCTAGAAGATACATTCTATGATGATAAGCGTGATGTAGTTCATCATACTTTTTCCTTAACCATGATATGTTGTGCTCTTTATAGTGAATGTTTCTATTAGCCACCCTGTTACCAGTTATTTCCGAGAAACTGCTTTTGCTTCTTATGTTTCCCTCAATTCCCATTCATCACTGCCTTAGAAGAGTAAGTGCAGCACCGTAGACATTATTTTTACCTTGGCCACCCTCTGAGACTACTGGGAGAACATTATCATCAAACCATAGGCTTGTAGTGAGGCACAAGAAGGCAGTACCATTTTGAATGAGATCTCGCTGGTAGCCATTGCCATGTGTGAGACAAGGACGAGATCTCACCTGCAACTATTTGCCATGCGCAAGACGACAATGCGATTCTCACTGGCAACCAATATTTAAACAAGAAATGATGACATTCACTCTCTCACTCCTTCTCATGCGTATGCTGAGAAATACTGCATAGTCAGCAGCTCACAGTGGACTCTTGTCCCGCTCTGACTCCACATGCTTATCTCCAGAGGTAATGACCCTCACGTGTACAGAGTTAAGACAAACCATGCGCTGATATATAGATGGCGGCGAGCTGGCAGAAATGTTAGCACGCCGGCCAAAATGCTTAGCAGTATTTCGTCTGCCGCTACGTTCTGAGTTCAAATTCCACCGAGATCGACTTTGCCTTTCATCCTTTCGGGGTCGATAAATTAAGTACCAGTTACGCACTGGGGTCGATATAATCGACTTAATTCGTTTGTCTGTCCTTGTTTGTACTCTCTGTGTTTAGCCCCTTGTGGGTAGTAAAGAAATAGATATATAGATGGTCACTCAGAGTGAACCACATGAATGAGAACTCTGTAAATAAACAGCTATTGAATTGTACTCCACTTGTGAACTTCTTCATGTTCCAGATCTTTGAAACAACAAAAATGGAATGGAAGGTTTATGATACCTGTGGAGTATCATAAAACTTCCATTCCATTATAGGCTTGATCTGGATACTTGCAAACGAATGGACTTCTCTAAAGGGACCCAAGGACCAAGCAGGTGTATAAAACAAGGTGCCTGACTGCCTCATCTATGACAAAAAAAAAACTGTTTGATGGGCTTCTGTATAGTTTTTATATCTCTTGCCGAGTAACAGTATTATTGATTACACAACAGAACAGCAGTAATTTACAATTTTAAAATTAGGAACTGTTAATTGTATTTATGTCACTAGAAAATAATTCATTAGTCACTCAGTATTAGTGGGATAGGCTATTCTACTACCAATGAGTATAATTGATGTCATGGTCTTTTATCTCAAATTGATGCTTGTAATATTTATAGCATTTGCATTTAATTCCTAGTAGTTAATTCATAACTATGATTATGTTTCTAGACAGTGAATTCTCACTGACAAAGGGCGCAATTTTATAGGATGCCATTAGTTTATAGTTTAAAATTAATGATTAATGGGAAAGGTTAGTAAGGTTAATATGGATATTGAAGAAACCAGAAAGAGATGGTTAATCTTATTTTTTATTTATGTGCCCTTTTTCAAGCCAAGCCAGGCTCATGGGCCCAGTTTCTGTGGCGTATGTGTTCCCCACCAGCTGGACGGAATGCCAGTCCATTGCAGCGTTACTCAAGAAACAGGAAGAAAGAGTGAGAGAAAGTTGGGTCGAAAGAGTACAACAGGGGTTGCCACCACCCCCTGCCAGAGCCTCATGGAGCTTTAGGTGTTTTCACTCAATAAACACACACAACGCCCAGTCTGGGAATCGAAACCGCGATCCTCCAACTGTGAGTCCACTGCCCTAACCACTGGGCCATTGCGCCTCCATTAATCTTATAGTTTCACTTAAAAATTGATTTAGTGGATACCTAACATGCAAATTTAATCATTCATATTTACAAAGATAATACAAAACAAAGAAATATTTATTTATCCATAGGTAGTGGATAACAATGAGTGTCATATGAAGAAGGTAACTTCATGTTAGTTAAGACTACAAGATAGTTTTGGTTCCAGGTCATAACTATTTCACTCACATCACTAATTATTATCCTCCTTGTCATCATTTTCCATGCTAGCATGTGTTGGACAGGTTGTTGCCACTCTTTTACATGAACTGGAATACTATATCTCACTTTTTGTGTTGTATTGTATTAGGAAGACTGGATGCCTTCCTAATACTAACCACATTAAAGGATGGCGAGGATACATTTTTTTGTGTGGCACCAACACTAAGGAGGTTGTAATATCTTTGACAAGACAAAGGAACCCTCTCAATCCCACACTTAACAGAATGCACTGAGTGCATTTTATAACAGTACTAGCACTAGAGAAGATAGATGTAAGAGCATGATGTATAACAAGAGATGGATAAATATTGAATTGAATGATGGATGTCAATACCAAACGGTCCGTAGCAAATACGAGGGGCGTTCAATAAGTAATGCCTCTGACCCACTTGCCTTTGTTTGATCTAGCTGAAATTTTGCATGTGCAATTATTGATATCTCTATAGATTAAATGGCAAATTACAGCTCCGAACTAATTGTGGTTTCTGATTTACAGGTGTTTGAAATGAGTCAAGTGGGAAATGGAGCATGTTGAGTGTCGAGCAGTGATCCGGTTTTTGTATTTGAAATGACGCACACCACAGGAGACTTTTGATGAAATGAAAGTAACTTATGGTGATGATGCCCCGTCATATGACCTTGTAAAACGCTGGCATCGTGAATTCAAACATGGTCGGAACTCTGTGGAAACAGCTCCCAGATCTGGTCGCACCCCTTCTGCCATTGATGAGGCATCTGTCCGTCAAGTTGAGGCTGCCATTTTGGAAGATCGACGCATAACTATTCGCCAAATAGCCCATGAGGTCAAGATTAGTACCGGGTCTGTGGAAACTATCATTCATGACCATTTGCATATGCAAAAGGTGTCTGCCAGATGGATTTCCAGGCTGCTCACACTTTTCCAGAAGCAAGAACGCAAGAATTCCAGAAGCAAGAATTTAGGGATGTGCCAAGAAGATGAGTCAAAATTTTTCAAAAGACTGATTACACAGGATGAGACCTGGGTCCATCACTATGATCCAGAGACCAAAGCCCAGTCAATGCAGTGGAAGCACCATGACTCACCTCCTCCAAAGAAGGCAAGGGTGCAGCCCTCCGCTGGCAAGGTCATGCTCACAGTCTTCTGGGACCAGGACGGAGTAGTGATGACAGATTTCCTGGCAAAGGGTACCACAATTACAGGAGCCTATCATGTTTCACTTTTGAGGAAATTAAGAGAAGCTATCGAAACCAAGAGGCGGGGCAAGATCAGCAAAGGCATCCTCCTCCTGCACGACAACGCTCCGGTCCACAACTCGCGTGTCGTCAGATCAGAAGCACAGGCGTGCGGCTATGAACTCTTCCCCCATTCCCCTACTCTCCTGACCTTGCACCCTCTGATTTTCACCTCTTCCCAGCCATGAAGTTATTTTTGAAAGGAAAGTGTTTCCCAGATGATGCAGCCTTGATTTCTGAAGTCACGTCGTGGTTGGAGGACCAAGCTGGGGTCTTCTACGAAAACGGTCTCCAGAGCTGCATCAAACGATGGGAGAAATGCGTACCTCTGGGTTGTTCCTATGTAGAAAAAGACTAATACCTGTGCCAAGTTTCGTTGCTCTACTGCTATGAGAAGTGGGTCAGGGGCATTACTTATTGAACGCCTCTCGTACAATAGGTAAAATGAGGTCTTTTAAGTACATATCTCAAGATGAGAAAGGGAGAAAGATAGAGTGTCAAATATGTGCAGTGGCATCTCTAGTTACAATGGAAGTAATGAACAGTAAGCAGACGAGATTCACAGTCATCTTTAGTCACACTAGCATCATAGTACAGTGAGAGTGAAAAGAGGAGAAAGTGATTGAGAGATGAGCATTAAAAATATGGATTATAACAGCATGAGTGACAGACAGGTGAGTGATAAAGGGATGGGAAATGAGAGATACCCCAAAGATGACTGAGTGGTAGTATTAATGGTACGAGAAGCTATCAATGATGTAGATTTGACTGTAATATATAAATATTGGATTGGACTGCCTATATTCAGTCCACTGCAGGATGAAAACCTCAGCATATTCTCTCCACTAACCATGGTCTGATGCGGAGGTTGTGAATTTGAGCTTGAGATCATACAGTCTACCCCAATGCTCAATTGGTACTTGTATCATCATCATTGTTTAACATCTGCTTTCCATGCTGGCATGGGTTGGATGGTCTGACAGGAACTGGCCCGGCATGAAACTGCGTCAGACTTCTGTGTCTGTTTTGGTAGACTTTTACAGCTGGATGCTCTTCCTCACACCAACCACCTAGCAAATTAGACAGAGTGCTTTTTACGTGGGACAAGCACAGGCCAGGTCAGTTTTGGCATGGTTTCTACAGCTGGATGCCCTTCCAAAACACCAACAACTTTTCAATGTAGACTGGATACTTTTTGTGTGGCTTCAATACTGGCAGGGTCACTAAGTAATTAGCAAGACAAAGATCCTTTGAGAGAAGAGGGGGCATTAGAGGAGGTGATCTTGTGTCAGATGATGAAGAGGCAGAAACAAGTATCTTGCTGTGGAGGAGATGCATGGTAATTCAGCCAGAAAGAGAGTGATCAAGAATGAGAACAGAAATAAGTGTGTTACTGTAAAGGAAATACATGGCTATCCAGCCTGAGAGAAGAGAAAGAGAGAGAGAGAGAGTGGGAGACAGCAAGAGCACAAGAGAGAGATGGTGGGGAAGTACTGGGGCATACTCACAAGAAACAGAGATCAGAATATAAATGGGATGGTAGAGTAAAGGAAGAGAGATAGGTAGTGGCAAGTGCTAGGACAATTGCTCAAGGTCCTGAGGTCATAAAATAAGTGGCAGGATATTGCCAAAGACGCATGAGAGCTGAGGGTAGTGCAGTGACAGGTGAAAACCTGGATCTATAGATGGGGTGGAGGACTACAGGATAGCAATGATACAGTGAGCAGTGAGGACAAGATTGGGGAGTGAGAGATAAGCCTAGTGCATGAAGAAGAAATGTGAGAAAGAGAAGAGATGTAGTTTGGTTTGTTAGGGTAGGGGTGTGGAAAGTTTTATTGTTAAGTGTGGGTGGAACATACAGCACTTCTAGAACTCAGTTTTGCTGACGTGGGCAGGTCTTCTCGAGAACCTCATATCACCAGACCCCCAGTTCATTGTCATTTCCTCTGTGAGACCCAACAAACTGAGATTGGTCATCACCACTTCATCCCATATCTTCCTGGGTCCCCCTCTTCCACAGGCACCATCTACTTTCAGTGATTGGCACTTCTTTATACTGTTGTCTTCATTTATATGCATCACATGTCCAAACCAATATAGTCTTTTCTCTTGCATGCTACATTTGATTCCTCTTACGCCCAACTTTTCTCTCAACACATTTGCACTTTGTTGTACATGCACACTGATATTGCACATCAAACAGAACAGACTGTCTTCATTTTACTCTAGTTTATGCATACTGCCTTCTATTTTCTCTAGTCTGCATTTCAGAGCCCATGTCTCATTGCCATGGAGTGTAGCCATTCATACACAAGCATTGTATAATCTAACTTTCACTCAAAGAGAGAATTCTCTTGTTGCCAACAGAGATAATAGCTTTCTGAACTTCCTCCACCCTTTTCTTATTCTGGAAACAATACCTTCAGAGCATCCTCCATCCTTCCTAATTTGGTTGCCTATATAACAGAAATTATCTACAACTTCAAAAGAGCTCCATGGGCATTTGAGAGAGTCTAAGTCCTGTGTGCCCTCAGTGCTTATTGTTCCTGCACCTACCTGAGATTCTACTGCACCTCATATATCCATAGCTTACACTAGGTACAGTGAATGGAATTACTTCCAACTCCTTTCCTACATATTGAGCAGGGTCATTTACCTGATTGAAAGAGTCTTATCTGCTTTCATGCTAATAACAATTTTGGTCTTTGCTAGGTTAACTTTAAGGTCCTTTGATTCTAGATTTTGCTTCCACACCTGGAATTTTTTCTCCAGTTCTGTAATAAGAGCAAGGTCATCAGCATATAGTAGTTCCCATGGCCATCCAGCTTTGAATTCCTCTGTTACAGCTTGGAGGACCATGTTGAATAAGAGTGGGCTGAGAATTGAACCTCAGTAAACTCTTACTTGTATGCTAAATTCACCACTGTATTCGTAGCCAACTCTTACCTCACTGACAGAACCACTGTACATGGCTTGTCCAGCTCTAACAATCCAGTGAGCAGAGGACTCTGTTGAAAGTTTTCACCAGGTTGATGAAAGCTAGATATAATGGCTTACTTTTGGCCAAATACTTTTCTTGCAGCTGTCTGACAGCATATGAGGTACTCTTCCCAGGTACAAAAAGCAAATTGCATCTCATCTCGTTTAATTTTATTCCTAATCAATTGAGCTATAACTCTGTGATTTTTCTGACCTGGTCCAGTAGTTTGATACCACCATAGTTGTTTCTATCTAAGGCATCACCATTACCCTTGTAGCAGCTAACTATAATACTACTACACCAGTCTTTGAGAATGGCACCTTCCTGAATAACCTAATTAACTATACAGATGACTAGGCTGTATCCTACACCACCAGATATTTTAATCATCTTGGCAGTGATTCCTGATGACCCAGGGGCTTTTCCTGTCTTCATATCCTTGATTGTCTTATCTATTAATTTACTATCAACTCTGATGGCTGGTCCCTCAATTGGTTCAATATTTGAAAGACTCTCCTCCTCCCATGCATTTTCCATATTTAGCAACCTTCCATAGTGACATTTCCATGCCTTTCTTCTCAGAGCCACTGAGTGCAATCATACCATTATCCATTCACATGCATTTCTCACACACCACATCTCTATTCTCTCTGATACACTGCTTTGCAATCCTGAACACCTTACACCTCTGATCCTCCACTGTAGAACATTCGCAAATATCTTACTGTTTGCTATTCCCTCCTTTTGCTATGTAAACCTGATACTTAGCTGCTTTCTAGTTACCTGATATAATTCTCTGCTACCACTGTTTTCCCAGTCATTCCAGGCTTGTCTCTTTGCTTTTAAAGCACTATCTACTGCCTTGTTCTGCCACCATGTCACTCTCGACCTAGCTGGGACTTTGCACCAGCCACAGATTTGGTCTGCAGCTCTCAGTAGATTTTCCTGCAGGAACTTCCAATTGTCCTCTAAGCTATAAGTCCCCAACTCTTCCTCTCTTTTATCAGAAGCTTCCATAATCTTCTTTTCCAGAATGAGTATATTTCTCTGAGTCTTTCTAACTTTAATTCTGAAGTCACTAACTAGTAATCTATGTAGGGTTATACACTTCCTGTGAAATTTCCATGCCTCTTTCCCCACGGAAATACTTTGCATTTGCAACCATCTATCTCATTAGCTGGTGAGAAGGTAATCAATCTGGCTTATGTGTCCCCCATATTGATAAGTGATCATGTGGCTGGTTGGTTTTCTGAAGTTAGTGTTGTAGATCATGAGATCATTTCAGTCATGTTCCCTCCTCATTCCTAAGGCCAAAGTCAGCACTCCATGGAATCCATGGGGATGCTGTCCAACATGTATGTACATATTTGATTAATGAGAAACCCATCTAGCATCAATCCCTCATGAGTGGGATACTGAACATCTGGTTTAGGTGTATCTGTGTCTCCTCAGGTGATTTCAAGAGGTATCTTGTTAAAATAAACTTGCTCTAAATGCTGAGTCACTATCAGAACTCAAGAAGTTTCAGGTGTGGAAACAAGGATTAGAATCAAAGGGCCTTAGAGTCAACCTAGCTAAAACCAAAGTCCTAATAAGTAGGAAGGCAGGCAAACCACAAATCCCTTCAGGTAGATGGCCCTGCTCGATCTGTAGAAAGGGCGCAGGTAGAAACTCTATAAGATGTACCTAGGGGCTAAACATAGAGGGGACAAACAAATGAATTAATTCGATTACATCGACCCCAGTGCGAAACTGGTACTTTATTTATCGACCCCGAAAGGATGAAAGGCAAAGTCGACCTCGGCGGAATTTTAACTCAGAACCTAACAACAGACAAAATACCGCTAAGCATTTCGCCTGGCACGCTAACGTGTCTGCCAGCTCGCTGCCTTTAAGATGTACCTAGTGTAAGCTATGGACACATAGAGGTGCAGTAATATCAAAGGAAGGCTAACTGGGAAGATAGTTTTTGTCTGTGGCAAATGTTCAGGGGAAATACACACTGAAAATGTGCATAAAACAGCTTCCGCCACATTCCAGGGAGAAAAACTAGTAGTTGATAGCTTCCGTTACCCAGGTGACCAAGTCAGTAGCGGGGGAAAGTGTGATGAAAGTGTAGCTGCTAGAATAAGAATAGCCTGGGCAAAGTTCAGAGAGCTCTTATCTCTGCTGGTGACAAAGGCCTCTCGCTCAGAGTAAAAGGTAGACTGTATGATGCATGTGTATGAAGAGTCATGCTACATGGCAGTGAATAATGGGCTGTGACTTGAGGACATGCGTAAGCTTGCAAGGAATGAAGCCAGTATGATCCGATGGATGTGTAATGTCAGTGTGCATACTCAACAGAGTGTAAGTACCTCGAGAGAAAAAGTGTGACCGAAGAAGCATCAGATGTGGTGTGCAATAGAGACGACTGCGCTGGTATGGTCATGTGGCGAGAATGGATGAGGATAGCTGTGTAAAAAAGTGCCACATCCTAGTGGTTGAGGGAATCTGTGGAAGAGGTAGACCCAGGAAGACCTGGGATGAGGTGGTGAAGCACACCCTTCGAACATTAGGCCTCACCGAGGCAATGACTAGTGACCGAGACCTTTGGAAATATGCTGTGCTTTAGAAGACCCACCAAGCCAAATGAGACCATAACCTCGTGGCCTATGCCTGGGGTGTAATCAGCCCACTTATGCATACCTTTCCTTCATTAGACACTAAACTCTGCTTGCGAAGACCTGTTGAGGCAAGTGAAATCAAAATCAAATTTGATGACTGGCATCCATGCTAGTGGAGTGCTAAGAGCACCATCTGAGCATGATCGTTGCCAGAGCGGCTAACTGGCTTTCATGCCAGTGGCATGTAAAAAGCAGCATTCAAGTGTGATCGTTACCAGTGTCGCCTTACTGGCATATGAAAAAACATTTGAGTGAGGGTATTGCCAGTGCTGCTAGACTGGCTCCTGAGCAGGTGGCACATAAAAAACACCATTTGAGCGTGGCCGTTGCCAGTACCGCCTGACTGGCCCTAAACTATCGGAGTGGTTGGCTTTAGGAAGGGCATCCAGATGTAGTAAATCTCTGCTAGATCAAGATTGGAGCCTGGTGTAGCCATCTGGTTCGCCAGTCCTCAGTCAAATTGTCCAACCCATGCTAGCATGGAGTGTGGACATTAAAGGATGATGATACATACACAGAGAAACATGCATATGTGTACACACACACACACACATATATATATATATATAGGCACACACATACACTATTTTAACATTCATTTTGCTATGTCTGAGCAGGTCTTCTCTTCACACCCAGTGTATTAACACTCAATGAAGTCCTTTGGCATCTTCTCAACTTCAACACTACATTTATCTTCTTTCACAGGTACCATTCACCTTGAGTACATGGGACTTCTTTCTTTATGCAATTGTTCTCATTTATGTCTTTGTTAATGGTAAAAATGAGGAACAACTTCCATTTCTTTACTCCTCTCCAAAAAAATAGGGCTGATCACATGTTGAATGCCTCTAATAACAGAAGTGCATGTAATCAACTATTATACCAGAGCATAGGCAGAAGTTATTTTATTTTCTAATAAATCTTGGAGTTATCTGTTCAAAAGAACATAGTAAAATTACTCAGAATCAAATTCACAAAGTATTAATACTGGCTGTCTTACATGTTTTATTAAAACAATGAGTCCAACAAAAGGTATTTTGTTTCATTCAAGAATAAGTCAGTGATAGGTATACTAGGATTAAGTGGTAAATGTGTTCGCATTTATAAAAATATTAACACATTTCTGTGTTTAGATTTATAATTTATATACTTATAGATAATAGTGAAATGTTTTAAGTGTGAAAGTAACTGAGTCTGCAACCAGCTACAGCAAATGTGATAAGGTTTACAGCAGTCAATCCATAACTAAAGGTGTTTTTGACAGTTAACCATTTCTCTACAGAAGAGCAGTTTCATATACCATTAGTTTACACTGTTCAATATGGTAGAACAGATCAAAAAGAGGAAAGTAAATTAGAAAATTCCTGACAAGGCCCTAAAATAGCTCAGTCACCTTGGAATTATCTTAAAAGCTTACTCAATTATTTCTTCATTACATCATCATCATTGTTTAACGTCCGCTTTCCATGCTAGCATGGGTAATGGTGTTTTTGTTGCCTCCTGCAGCCAGAGCTATTCCTTTTACAAGATTGGCACCAACAACTTCACCATCTCTTACTAGACTTGTCCATCTTTTCTGAACAGTCTTCTAAAAGATTCTGTTGTGAGCACTAGTGCACATCACAAGAAAGCAAAACTCAACATTCCTACTACACATGAACAATTCCAGACCCTCATATAACTAACAAACATTAGACTGTTATTTGCATGCATCATCAGCCTTTGTGATACAGTTTTGGCATTCTATTCAAGCCCTTTCAATCCTTTATAAACCTAAATATGCTTGGAATATAGAGTGTATGACTGAAACTGAGGAAGTTAATACAGTGTAGTTCCTTGCAAGAAGCCCTGGGTGAGAAAATTCCAACCTTAAATAGTTTTAGGAATATTTGTTGCTGGTTGGGGAAGGAAAATTGTATTTAATATTCTCACTGATTAGAATTGTATGGGTAAGCTCTTGCAGAGATGTGACTTGCTTATGAATAGCCGGTTGTGAAAATTTCACTTCAGTTATTTGGCTTAATGCTCTTGAGAAAGACAAGAATATCATTAATTATAGTTTTCCTTTCTATAACATTGAAATATTTTACCTAGGAAACCAATTAAATATTCCCCACCATTAATATTAAAACATTAATTCAGTGAATAAATTCTTAAATTTTCAATCAGTTAAGGACGTCAATGTATTCTTGTATAAGAAATAATTATCTGATTCAAAATTTTTAAAATATTTTATTTATTTTCCATGAGTTTTATATTAACATTTATCAATACTGCCTCATACCATCAATATCTCATGCAATTTTACTAACCCTTTATCAAGAAAAGACATCTAAAATTATGAGGATGATTGTGCCGCTTAGAAAACCTTCAGAAGAAAAGATAACTGCTTAATGTTTCCCCAAGAACTAGTGGAAGTTCAGTTAAGCTTAAAATTTTATGTCATTCAAGAAATATTTCAGCTATTCACATCTTTTATATTTTTATCTAACACTAACTGGTATATCCTTTATCTTAGTTGCTGTTATTCATTAAAGACCCCATCAATCATTACAATTTATTACAGATTTATTCCATCAATTCTTGACTTGTAATATGTGATCTCAAATACAAAACAAAGCCAAAGATTTAAATAATTTTTAAAAAAGGTTATAGAGAAAAATATCCAAATAACAAAGCAATCAGAATAAAATATTTATCACGTTCTGTACAATAATTTCATATTTCATTCCTAGAGTTTTTATAATAATTCCCTCACTAGAATGTCCATTCACTATAGAAAGATTTGTAGAAGGGATGTTAAAATAATTTTCATAAAGGATTACATGTAATTAAAATGAAAAGAATTAAGTAGGAAGAAGAAAAATGAAAATATCTAATTTTGTCAACAATATTAGAAGCCCACTTTTTAAGTATTCATTATGTCTTTTTTTTTTTTGTATATATTTACACCATCACAAATTTGTTAAGTAATGGTGTTACTGAAGTTGGAGTTCTGTAATGACACAAGTTGTAATAGGACAATACACATCATGGCTGGATATTTTCTTAGCGTCTTCGGTTACTACCGCCAGATAAAATTGTGACAATCCGAATAAAAATGTTTATTGTGTCCATATAAATACCAATAGAACTGAAAAAGAAAAGAAAAAAATTAGCAACAGGTCATTAAAAATATTCAGAATAATTACATTTTTCTTTTTTCAGACATAATGGATAAAGAGAGGCCTTTACCAAACAACAACCTAAAGGAAGCTTTATAATAAGGAAAATGGTCACTTGTTAGCTATAAATACAACATACTAGTGAACAAGTACCATGTTTCCCTTGCACATTTTATTTTGACATACGTTTCTCTGGTTAGATGCTCTTTTTATCACCAAGCACTTTATGGATTGTATCAGGAGCATTTTACTGTGGACCAACACTAGTGAGATTGTCATGACCTTGACAAGACAGGATGAAGGGACTTCACTCAATCCTATATTGTCTTTGTCCAGAGTGTACTGGAGACATTTTACACACAGTAATCAATACAGTACATAGAGCAGAGGGTAACTGCAGAAGATGAACTAAGGTCTGGTAGAGAGAAAGAGAGAAAAGTGAAAACAGGTCACTTGTTAGCTATAAACAGAAAGGAGAAATAGGTGAAGCAGGACTTAGCTTGATAAAGAGGGCAACGAGAGTGACCTGGGGGAGAGAGAGTGATGGCTAAAGAACAGAAGAGAAAAGAAAGACATTTCAATAAAGGAGTGACCTGAGAGATGGAGGGTAATGACAAGTAGCACATGTTTCATGGTAAGAGAGAGGGCTGTATCAAATTACATTAGATCCAATGCAACCTGTGTTACACAGGTATCATAATAGAAGAGAGTTATCAAAGCAGCTACTACATGTCTGCTGGAGGAAGAGAGAGAGAGCATACGATGGATGCCAATAAAAAATGATTAAGGGAAGAGAGATGGGGGGTTAGCATCATAGAAGGGCAAAAGATAATTGGTGATAAATATCAGTAAAGAAGGGATTTGAGGAGAGAGTGCTGACAAGCAGAACATAAGGGTAGGAATGAGAGTGTATGATTACGAAAAGATCCATTGCAATCCTTTGTGATTTGGAAGGAGAGAGGAGTAGTGAGATACTGGCAGAAGGAAAGAATTGAAAATGGACAGATTTAATGTTTCTTTTCATCTCACAGCAGTTATGGTGCAATGAATAAGAGAAAAAAGATGACAGAAAAATAAGAGAGTGTCAAATAAGCAAGAGGGGCAGCCATTGAAGACTTAGCAATTGCTTATAGGTGAAGTTCCACTGAAGTCCTTTGTAACTCAAGCATCATGATTCAGGAGAGAAGAGTAAGATAAAAGCCCCAAATGTAGAACTGCATTACTGATAATGTTTATAGGCCCAGTGTCCATAGACATTATTAATGAAGAAAAGATGTGAATGACTCAAACCTGAGCAAGCTTGACTAGATTATTTATACATGTGTCAACAATATCAAGCTATTCTATAATGAAGAATAAATGCGTTAGACTTATAGCAGCTGGAGACATTTAAACTATGTGTGATCAGAAATAAATGAATAAAAGCACAATTTGAAAATGTGAAAAATAATCTATAAACAAATTGGAGGTAAAATTCAGAAAAGTTCCCACACAGAAAAACTGTTTGGATAAGAAATGTCTATTTCTTGAGAAATGAATAAAAGACACTTTTTTTCTGTAATTAAGCATTTTACATTTTAATGATAAAAATATTGATACTGATATCTTGTGGAGGGAACCTGTGGAAGGGGTAGATCCAGGAAAATGTGGGATGAAGTGGTAAGACTTCAGATGTTGAACCCCACTGAGATGACAAGGGACTGAGACTGCAGGTGATTTGCTGTGTTTGAGAAGACATCAAGCTAAGTAAAATCATGGCCATTCATACATACAGGTATGTCTTTTATGGCCACATAATTCTGTCCTCTCCTAAACTCACCCCCACCACCTATTGTTCCTTATGTGCCTATCTGCACACCCTCCATGCACTCACATACCTATGATATCCTACTCCAATTCCTCTCACCATCACTTGATGTCTCTACAACCACTCCAGTTCCTCTCATCATTACTTGCTATCTCTAAACATCTCCCTTCACACATTCATGGAACATACCCCTCTATATTATTTATACTACCCCCACTGTTCCCCAATGGGCAGGCCCTCTCTCTCACCCTGACTGTCTTTCTGTCTTTCTTTCTTTCAAACTTTCTCACCTTCCTCTCCTTTCTCCACTCCCTCTCTCAGCTGAGAGAGGGAGTGGAACTGAGAATGTCATATAAAAAGCACCCAGAACACTCTGTAAAGCGGTTGGCATTAAGAAGGGCACCTAGCCTTAGAAACCATGCCGAAAAAGACAATTGAGCCTATCGCAGATCTCTGGCTTGCCAGATCCCGTCCAATCATCCAACCCATGCAAGCATGGAAAATGGACATTAAATGATGATGAAAATACCTCTCTGAAATAGTCTATTAAAGCAAAAATCTAAAATTAATACAGATCTTTAAAAATACCAACCTGTCAATGGGGTCAAATGGTCGCATAGCATACACCGGGTGTGTTTCTGCTTTTTTAATAATTTTTTGAGTATCATACAATAAGAACATTGAAAAGAGAACCAAACCACCATAGATGCTTATAGAGTAAAGACCAGCACCAAGAGCTGTGGTAGGAGGTAGGAACATGCCACCTGAAAATAAAGAAAAAAACAAATTAATATTTCAAAGTTCTATATTCCTAATTTGAATAAGACTTATAACCACTTCCCCCAACAATTTTATATAATCATATATATATTAGGTAGTTCTGAATTCTAGCACTCTGTTGATTACAATGAAGAGGGTTCCAGTTGATCCAATCGATGTTACAGCCTGTACATGAAATTAACATGTAAGTGGCTGAGTACAACACAGACACATATACTCTCAATGTAGTTCACAAGGAGATTCACTGTGACACAGCTGGCACCTTTGAAATACAGGTACAATTCATTTTCACCCAGCTGAGTGAACTGGAGCAATGTGAAATAAAGTGTCTCACTGAAGGACACAACA
Organism: Octopus sinensis; assembly: GCF_006345805.1. NCBI lineage: Eukaryota > Metazoa > Mollusca > Cephalopoda > Octopoda > Octopodidae > Octopus > Octopus sinensis. The sequence continues at coordinate 76,051,150 of NC_042998.1, read as the reverse complement.
TGCCATCGAGAATTGAACTCATGACCTTATGACTGTGAGCCAAATACCCTAACCACCAAGCCATGCGCCTTCACTTGGTCGCTAATAAATGTCACTGTAGAAAATACAGACCTCCTATTTTATACTATTTTATCCATCATATAAACCTATTAGATATTTGTAAAAGCAAGTGCTCTCTTCTTGGCCCCCTTTTATTTGTTGCATATGTTAATGACATAGATGCCAACTTAAAGAATGCTACAGTGTTGAAATATGCAGATGACATCAAGCTGTACCTTGAAATAAAGAAATATAGTGTACAGATCCTGTACACTATAGATCTCTATTGCAATCAGACCTGGACACAATGCAGCAGTGGATCATGGACTGGCAACTCAAGCTGGCTGTGGACAAATGTACCACCATGCATTTTGGGAGGAAAAACCCAGCGTCTACTTACTCCCTCCACAACACTAGTCTCAAACAGTCTTCTTGTGAACGTGACCTGTGCGTTATTGTCGACAGCAATTTGCATTGGACAAAACACATCGCTAAAATTGCTAAGAAGGCTGAGGGTGTCTTGGCATCACTCACCAAGTCCTTTGTGAGCCACTCTTCGGCTATCTATCTGCGGCTTTATATAGCTATGGTACGACCTCACCTGGAATTTGCATCACCGGTCTGGAACCCCTATCTTGCCCAGGATATTAATCGTCTGGAAGCCGTTCAGCGACGTGCAACCAAGAGAATACCCTCCATCAGGCATTTGCCATATTCTGAACACCTTACTTCCCTGGGCAGGGACACATTGAAACTCCGATGTCTGGCAGCTGACTTAGCAGACACCCATAAAATTATTAACCATCTTACAAACAATAACTCTGAGCACCTTTTCAAACTCCACCTGTCTAACACCCGTGGACATGTTTACAAAGTCAGAAAACAGCACAGCTCCCATGACTTTCGGAAACATTTTTTCACGCTAAGAGTTGCTGAAGCATGGAACAGACTGCCAGCATCAGTTGTTAGTTGTCGGAGCACTGCATCCTTCAAAACTTCCATGCTTCCTGAGATTCGCCAACACTACACCTGATTTCCTCCCTCCATACACACACAAGCATAAATCTGACTCATACACTGTTCGCTTTCCAGACATTTGTACATTACTGCATATACTTCATATGCACTTTTAACAAGTTGTGGTGCACCTGAGCACTGTATACAATAGTTTCATTATTATTATTATAAGTGGTGTATGGTGAAGAAATCACTAACAGTGCCCTATTCATATCCTCATCCTAACTAAGATTTATTTGAAAATGGTTAGAATATAAATACTTTACCTGGTTTAAATATATCATTTCTGGAAAAAAAAAATCACATCCACTCTTAAACCCAATACTACCACTAATAGTGCTCCCTTCTCAACTCATAATGCTTCCAAGGAGGTGCTACCACCCTAGTTAAGAACGACTGGTATATGCTGAGCCAGATAATGATGCATTCACAAATATACACAATATTCAAGGGAAAGCAGATTTGATTTGGTGTAAGGTTAGCAGCTAAAATATTTTGTAGTTTTGAAAAGAAAACCTAACCTTTGTGATAAAATCTTGGTTACATTATAAATAGGATGTCTGGAAGATATTGCTTTATTTTGAAAAAAAAATAAGGATCCAATCAGTATTTATTAGTTCATCATTTTAAATGGTCAAATTATACTCAAAACTGTGTATAATTTATAAGTTTAATGTACTTTTTAGGTTATTGGATATGGCATTTCATATAGAATCATGCCTTAAAAGTTAGAATAAATATGGTTTAAATAGTACAGAAACAAGTCAGTTTCCGACAATAGCTTCAGATTAAGCACACAGCTGAAAGAATTCATTATACCAAAACAGCTTACTAAGTATTATTTCTGGCTAAATCAATTTGCTGTGAACATATCTTCTGCATGTTCAACTTAACTATTTATTAATACTATTCTTATATTTAATAAATCTAGCTAGCTCTTGAAAACTGAGTTGAATAAGTAAAAAAAGACAGAATATAAACATTGAGAAGGTAAAATTCAATTGAAAATAACTTTTACCAAAACATAAAGGAAAAAGAAAAATCTTACCAATAGAAGACACAAACACAACACCAAGACCAGCAGCCAAAGGTCCACCCATATTCAAAAACTTCTCACTTGGTGCACACATGGCCAGTGTAGATAAACCTTAGAGGATAAAATGTAAATATTTACTTCTGACAGAGATAATATAAAAAAATATTTTTTTGTATTTCAAGAAAACTGTAAAGAAAACAGAGTTTTGTAAGGAAATAAAATTTGCAACCAGTGACAGGAACCCCCGATTCCTTATCTGATGGGTGATGCAGAAACTGGGGATAGACGAATGGTTAATAAAGGTTGTACAGGTCCTATACAGAGATGCTGTCACTAGGGTTAGGATTGTAAACGAGTATAGTGAAGGATTCCGGGTAGAAGTAGGCGTCCACCAAGGATCAGCCATCAGCCCCCTCTTATTCATCATAGTCCTCCAGGCAATAACAGAGGAATTCAAGATAAGTTGCTCCTGGGAACTCCTCTATGATGATCTGGCCCTCATAGCAGGATCACTACCAGAACTAGAGAAGAAATTTCAGGTTTGGAAGCAAGGTTTAGAATCGAAGGGCCTTAGAGTAAATATTGCAAAGACCAAAGTTCTACTAAGTAGGAAGGCAAACACATCACACACCCCTGCTCGAGCTGTAGAAAAGGTGTACCCAGTGTAAGCTATGGACACATAAGAAGTGCAGCAACATCAAAGGAAGATTAATTGAGAAGATAGCTTTTGTGTGCAGCAGACGCGCAAGGACAATAAACACCACAGATGCTCAGAAAACAGATTCCATCACATGCCAGGGGGGAGAAACTAAAAGTAGTTGATAGCTTCCGCTACCTAGGTGACCAAATCTGTAGTGGGGGTGGATGCTCAGAGTGTTACCACTAGAATAAGAATAGCCTGGGCAAAGTTCAGAAAGCTTCTACTCCTACTGGTGACAAAGGGCCTCTCACTCAGAGTGAAAGGTAGATTGTATGATGCATGTGTGCAAACTGCCAAGCTTCAGGGCAGCGAAACATGGGCCGTGACTGCAGAAGACATGCGTAGGCTCGAAAGAAATGAAGGTAGCATGATCCACTGGATATGTAATGTCAGTGTGCACACATGACAGAGTGTAAGCACCCTGAGAAAAATGTTAGACATAAGAAGTATTGCATGTGGCGTGCAAGTATCGGATATGGTCATGTACTATGGATGGATGAGGAGAGCTGTGTGATGAAGTATTACTCCCAAACAGTGGAAGGAATCCAGAGTAGAGGGACACCCAGGAAGACATGGGATGAGGTGGTGAAGCATGACCTTCGAATGTTGGGCCTCACAGAGGCAATGACAAAAGACTGAAACCTCTGGAGGTATGCTGTGACTGAGAAGACCTGGAAAATAAAGTGAGCCCACAGCTGTAACCTACACCAGTGTCACATAACCAGTCCACTCAAAAGCACCTTGGATTGTAGGGCGACATGCTGTGCTTGAGAAGACCTATTGAGTCAAGTACATCATCAAAATCAAATCAAATGGAAACTGTAGTTGTGAGCCCCGTGTCGGCAGCACATAAAAAGCACCATCTGAATGTGGCCGATGCCGAGTCAAATACATCAACATCAGCAATATTAAAATCAAATCAAATGGAAATTGTAGTTGTGAGCTCCATGCCAGTAGCACGTAAAAAGCACCATCCAAATGTGGCCGATGCCAGTGCCACCTTGACTGGCTTCAGTACTGGTGGCACGTAAAAAGCACCATCTGATCATAGTCAATGCTAGCGCCTCTGGCCCCTTGTGCTGGTGGCACATAAAAAGCACCCACTACACTCTTGGAGTGGTTGGTGTTAGGAAGGGCATCCAGCTGTAGAAGCACTGCCAGATCAGAGTGGGGCCTGATGCAGCCTCCTGGCTTTCCAGACCCCAGTCAAACCGTCCAACTCTTGCAAGCATGGAAAATGGACATTAAACGATGATGACGATGATATATATGAAGAGAAAAGCAGGCAACTGACAGCTTGATGTATGTTAGGAGGTTCAATAGTTGTTGTATATGGACACAATAATTTTCATTTGGATGGGGGGGGGGGGATATTGATAATGCTAACAAATTATTCTCTTTATGCTAAATGAAATGATTTAATATACAGAATAGCTGAGAGCTAAAGTAGGATGCCATGAATGAATTAAAAATGGTATGACAATTACAGTTTAAAGGACATTTCAAGTGTAGATAATGTTATCTGCTTCAAAATGAAATGGTATGTAGTGAATAGGATATAATTCCAAATGACTAATTTCAAATCAGAAAAATTAATGTTCAATTGATTGCAAAGAGCAATTAGCATTTTTGATCAAATTTATTTTATTCATAAAACAGTTTTCAGCTAGCCTTTGACTATCAAATTTAATCTATTTTTCTCTAGATATAACAAATATCAAACATAAACGAAGATTAAGCAGACTTCCTCAACCAAGTAAAACATGTACAATTAACCTTAGTCATTAAAGAAATATGGATGGAACTTGAAGGATTCCATTTAGATTCTGAAATCATGATTTAATGTGTCGATTTCTCAGCCAGTGTTTCATTGCAAGTGTTAACATCAATTTCTTGTTTATCCAAAGTTAATTTCTATCATAGATAACAAATTTGACAACTTTAGTATCATAACAAGTTATAAGATGTTACCATCATAAATTCTTACAATAAAAATAATACCCCACATGTTTTTCACAATACCAACATGAAGGACACTCATAAGAACAACAGCACAATGATTCAGCTATGAGAACTAGATTATTGGCATGCAGGAGTTCCCACAGAGAGTCAGTCTTAAACTTGCTGCTATGGTCAGAAGAAATATAATAGACAGAACAGGGTTTAAGAAGCAAGCTCCAGTAAAACTTAAAATTTAATAAACTAAGTGTAAATGTTGAATTTGATACAAATTAAAGATGGGAAAAAATATCACTAAATATGAATGAGAAAATAGTGATATATGAGAATACAAATACAATTTTTCAGCATTATGACCTATTGCATATGAAATTATTCAATAACATATGAAGAAATGAATTGCTATTACAATATTTCTGATTCTTCTAAGATATTTATTACTACTTGATAATAAATACCCTAGAACAATCAGAAATATTTTTCAATCAAAATATATTTGATTGTAATGATTATAACACCCCTATTATTTCCAGATTCTCTGAAATTTCTGATACAGGCAAATCACAGTCTTTTTAATTCGCAACAAGTGCCATGTCTACTTTTAAAGTTGAGTGATTTGTCATAAAAATACTCTGAACAGTAAAATGAAAAGAAAAAAAATTGTTCCAACAAATACCAAAAAAGTATTATTCTATATACTTAGCATGATGAAATATATGTGTACAATAAAATACAAAAATAACACAGTGTATGCAGGGTAGTGAAGAGAAGACAAATATGTATTAAGGGCAGTAATTATTGTTAGTCATGTGTTCTGTTTATAAATAAGAGTTTAAATAAATTTAATGATCAGTGTAAGAATATAGCATATTTCTAATATAGCTTAATTCTATGAAAGAAATATTTATTATTTAAAAGGCCATAGTCAATTGAATCAAACATTTACATTACTGGAATATATCTTATCAATCTGAAAGAGATTGTAGTTACTCCTAGAGAGATTTGCACTAAAGATAATTTTTTCTCTATCATTTATCCCAATGAGAAGCAGGGTTCATATTCTTTTGAAATCCCATCTCTCACACTAAGGCCAAAGCTGTTTATGTTCTCCTTAAGCTGGTTGTGTGTAGAGAGAAAATTTCAGAAGTTTGCATATTTGAGAAGGAAGTATTAAGTGTTTAGTAATGGAATTTGGAAATTTTAACAGAAAACAACTCTTGTTGACAATTTATAGAAATATCTGTATTTATAAAACTACCAAATACATGAGAAAATAAAATTAAATATCAGCATGGAGCATGATAGTAATAATGATATAATCTATATGGGTTCACTATCTCATAACATCTAAACTGAATTAGGTATATTTAGCAAGGGGAGAAGCAGAAGGAAGACGTTTGTCAATGTTCTACACCATGAAGAGTTCTGGATTGCAAGACAGACTATCACAGAGGTGATAAGTGGATGGATAATGGTACACTTGCACTTAGTGATGCTGAAAAGAGGAATGGAAGTGCTCCTATGAAAGGCTACTAAACATGGAGAATGTTTGGGAGAAAGAGAAACTGGGCATCCTAGTCAACAAATTGATAAATAAATAAATAAAGCAATCAAGGATATGAACACAAGGAAAGTCCCTGGTCCATCAGGATACACCACTGAGATGCTTAAAATATCTTGTAGAGAAGGTTATGATCTAGTTAGGCTGTACAGGAAGATGTTATACCCATTGACTGGCTTTGCAGCATTATTATCAACTGCACCAAGGGTGAAGTAGATGCTTTAAATAGAACTACAGAGGCATCAAATTGCTGCCCTCTTTCCTGTTTAACAATTGCAGAAGTATTTAGCTAAAAGTAAGCCAGTGTACTTAGCATTCATTGACCTGGAGAAAGCCTTTGACAAGGTTCCTCACTCTGATCTGGTGATCCCTGATGAAGTCTGAAAGAGCAGCTGGACATTAAATGCATGAACTTATGTATGCAAGAGACACTTGTGTTGATAGGGATATATGATATTAAAGGACAAGGAGTACTGGATGAAAGAATGCCAATGGAAGATACCAGTGGCAGAAAATGAACAAGGAAGACAGTTTTACCTGTATCAGGGTACTGAGCTTCATACATAAAATGTCACAGAATCAAATTAAATGAAAACTTGTTTCAGTGCAAAACTAAAGTATTGAAGATGTATTAAAGATTACCAATGGCAACTGTTAGAAAAATCAGCTGACATAACAAAGATAACTTACCGCCAACAACTCCAGCTGTATACCAAGCTGCACGTACTAAAACAGGACCACCCATGAGACATAATGGTGCAATGACAGCACCAACAACACCACTGTGAAGCATCCAGGCAAACTGTTTTGCACCGACTCCAGGTTGATATGGAATAGATCGAACCAATATACTGCTTCCAATCATTGCAGCAAATGTAGCACCGATAGCCTGAAAAATCAATACACATTAGTTTCCAAATGTTCAAGTGTTGAAGTAATATTGTTGGAGGATTCATTTTTTTTTTTGTTATTAATTTCAAAAAGCAGAAAATATTTGGAGTTACTTCAAAAAATTATTAGTCTGTATTACATTTAAAACTAACTGTAATATTGCTGAGAGGTTGTTTACAGTTAAACTCATCTTTTGTGTTTAAACAATACATTTTCAAGTTTTGCATAGTTATGTAAGTACCATGCTAGCATGGAAAACGGACGCTAAATGATGATGATGATGATGAGGTCTTATCAATAAGTATCCAGACTGTTGCCATAATAATGAAGCTAAGGCATGCAGATTGAAACCGCTTGGCACAGACTGACCTTGACTTTTGCTGTGCATGTGCACTAAGTTTTAACATTCTAGCTCATTTCTGCTGTTTACAGTAGTAACATGTGTAATGTGTGATTGTTGCATTGACCATGACAGAAAGTTGTCATGGCAATACCTGTTCAAAGGCTACGCAAAGTTGCAGAAAATGTATGGAGAGGAGTGTATGAGCCACACACAAGTGTACGAGTGGTTCAGACATTTCCAAGATGGCCCCAAAAAATGTTGATAACGGCGAATGTTCTGGGAGACCTCCAACCAGCAGAACTAAGGAGATCATCACAGATGTGAGTGCAGCTGCGAGGGAAAAATCATCGAATCACCATCCATGAGTTATCAGAGGATGCGCAGATTAGTTACGGTTCAGGTCAGTCCATTATCACTGAAGATTTGTGTACAAGATATGTGTCTGCCAAGTTTGTGCCGAAACTGCTTTCAGCTGACCAAAAAGATACTTGGGTTTCAGTTGCACAAGATTTTGATTGCGTTGAGAAAAACGGAAACTTTTTGAAAACTTTGCATAGGCCTGAGCAGGTATCACCAAGCTTTTGACAAAATTTGATGCAGATTCTCTGCTCAACTTTTTCTGTCATGGTCAATGCGAACAACATACGCTATACACATTACTTCCAAGCACTGCTGTAAATAGCAGAAGTGAGCTAGAACATTAAAACTTAGTGTGCATGCACAGCAGAGTTCAAGGTCAATCTGTGCCAAGCAGCTTTACTGTGTGTGCTTTAGCTTTGCTATTATGGTAACAGTCCGGATAATTATTGACCAGACCATGTATTTACATATTTGGGTTAAGAATCTTTATTTCATACTGTGCTCCAACACACTTGTCTACTTAATTCCATTCATGAAGGATGCTGATATCAATTCAAGCAACATTTAAACTCATTTAGTAACAGTAACCATATTGGACTGAACTTAGACCCAGATTTGTTTTTGTTCAAAGTCAATATATGTACTATTTATTACTTTCTGTAATGTCCACTACAAATCTTTTGAAACTTTATCATATAGCAACATCCCATTTTTATATCATACATAGCCTACCATTCCTAACTTTGTTTCCTCTACTAATTAGAGATATTGTGTTCTGTAATTCTAATCTTTGAAAGATGTCCTACTACCATAAGTTCCGAGTATGTTTGATTTTTAATGTTTCAAATTTTCTATTTTTTGACAGGATTTAAATGAAAACTTTCATAGAATGTAAATGTCAATTCTGGACACTGTTCTCATGTGAATATTTGTAGTGATGAAAGCCAGTTGTTGAGAATCAAATCTTTTTTATTTACATAAAATGTCCAACTTCCAGGATTCTAAGCACTAAGTATGATATGCATTTGAACTGGAAGCAACAATAATGATTCCACAATATTCATCAGCACTTTAAAAATTTAGTCTTTCTGAATCCTTTTTGAGCAACATAGGAACTTAATTTCCTCATCAATAACTGAACTGATCTTGGTCAAACAGATTTTGAGTTTGGCTTCTAGGCATATTATTACAGCAGTCACTGAAGGAGCAGCTATCAATGGGCTTGATACTTATTTGAGTTTGATTCTTCAACAAAACTAAGTTCAGACAGTCTTCCAGATAAAGACTGTTCCAGGCAGTTAAGCCTAATGCATAATTCAGCTCAATATGGGTGATACTATTGAAAATTAGTTTAAATGAAGTAACATTACATTGTTCCATGAAACCAGAGCAGAAATAAGAGTACTGGAAATCAGTGTGAAATAAAAAGTTTACAAGTTAAATCTTTGCTCAGATGCAGATAGAAAAAAGTAATAGAGCATCTGATGATAAAGATTAACCTAGTCAAAAATGAAGTATTTTACAAGAGTGATGAATTTATTAATTTTAGAAGTTATCTCAATAGTAGTAATAAGCCCTCCCAGAAAATATTTGTCACAGAAGAAAAAATATATACATATAATTAATTACAAAAAAAATGATAATTAACCCAAAATGAATTAATCAGTAAAAGTATATTTTCAAGAAAAATGCTTACCAGCCATGAATTCTTCATCATTAAGTTAAGCATTGTAGGGTTACGATAGACAGCCATAGCTGAGAGAGCAGTAATACCAATACTACCGCCAAAATAAAGGTAGGTGTCACGAATTCTCTGGCGTACAATTTCTGGCCATATCCTTAAAATTAAAATTGAAATGAACCTCAAGTATGTTTATGTGAGCATGTGTATGTGTGTATGTATGTGATGTATGAATACTGAGCAACTGCAATGCAGGCAATTCATCTAGGAGAACAGTAACTCAAAAAAGGAACTGATACAAGATAGAAGGGGACTCTTACATATTGCTACAACAGTCTCTCAAGTGCTGCTGACATGATAACACTTAAGTTCATGTTGTAAAATTGTTGATAACAGGAAAGTCAGCCAGTCATAAAAACCATTCCAAGAAAATGGAACTGATGTAGACTCACCAAGTTACATCACAAGCAATCTGGTACAAGGTAGAAAAGACTTTTTAGTCTTGCTGCAGACACACTCTCGTCCACTAGTGGTACAATAAAAATGCATTGAATCTACACCATCATCACAAATCACACATAAAGAAAATGTTGGCTGGTTTACTCTATTGCAATATGTGCCAGGTGATATTGACTGCAATGAGATGATGAAGATGAGGATGATGACAAAACACTAAGACCCATCCAACCTATACCAGCATAGAAAAATGGATGTAAACTATATATTGGAAAGATGTACTTTTTTAAAACTACATTTTTAGAATCATCATAATTATTTAATGTCTGTTCTCTATGCTGGCATGGGTTGGATGGTTTGAAAGGAGTTGGCCAGATGGAGAGCTGCCCTGGCTCCATTTATCTTGTTTTAGCATGGTTTCAATGGCTGGATGCCTTTCCTAATGCCAACCACTTTACAGAGTGTACTGGGTACTATAATTAAAATGGGCATTAACTAAAGAATCTATAGCTCATATCCTCTTATATCATTGGCAATCAACCTTCATACAAAAATAAATTGTACATTGTCATAATCTTTTCTACTCTCATTCCATTGTTCAGTTAAATACATTTTACTTCTCTCCTGAATACATTGATAATACTTTCATATTCCAATAAATTTTACCTAAATCAATGGTAAAATTAAATAAACTAAACTACATGATCTATAGTCTTGGGACACAAACTGTTTTTCAAACAATCTCTCAAAAGGGAAAATGGATACAGTGTCTTTCATCTCAGATCTTCTTCATCACAGACTAAAGAATAACTAACGTTTCAAATGAAAATTAAAAACTTACGCAGCACGTTCAATGGCTCCTACTTCATTGGATAATCCAAGGCCATAGTAACACAAAGATCCTAAACCAATCACAGATGCACCTGCAACCAAGCCACGGCCTAGACTGAAAGCTGTGTAAAATAAAGAGAAGATATTGAAAGAAAAGAAAATATATTTCAAGTGAACTCGTAAATAAAAATTTAAGTTTATATTATGGTTAATATGTAAATATGTGCAAAAGATGACAAATTAATATGAAATACATGCAAATCATAGATGGAAATTACAAGAAAATTCTGCTTCTTTTATTAGCAAAATTCATCATCATTGTATCATTTATTTCAAAATTTGCTGCTAAAGGCAATATTTTTCATATTTCTTTCTAATGTCTAAACTGTCAGAAAGACTTTGGGACCAGAAACAATTGCCAAGTATTGAATCAATTTATGTAGCGCAAATATTAACCTTCAGTGCAAGTATGTTCACGTTTATTGCAAATGGTGGTTGCTGGTTTTCAATTAAAGTATACCATAATGGATCTCATCTGGAAATAATAATGATTTCATAGCATTCACTGGCACATTAACAATTGAGTCTGACACTTTTCAGATTCTTTGCCAAGTGACAAGAAAATTTCAGTGGTGGAGTCATATTTTCCTCTTTAAACACGTTGACTGCCAACAACGAGTTATCTTGTAGTTGGCAATCTATACAATTTTGCCAGGCACGAGTATACTCGTAGAGGTCTATTTTATTGTAATGCACTTAAAAATGAACTGGCGTCTGGAGCTAACATTGTGAGTGTGTTGTGGAAACACTAAAGACACCCTTTATTTGCCCAACGATATGAGTTAACTTGTATCATGGCACCTGCCAGGAATTATATTTGGTAAAACATCTATATATATCAGGCATAAGAAAAAATATTTCCTTTATCATTTATTGCAATCTTTTACATTTGGGTTGTAATAGCATATAAAAGTTTAATTCCTCTAAATTGAAATACATCTCACTCCTAACTTCCAAGCAGTCTTTAAATTGGCCAGGTAATTCAAGTTAAATAAGCTGTTTCTTAATCCATGTTTCAGACATTGCTTTTCATTTTAATAAAAAGGTGCATTTGAATGCATTGTCTCACTTATGTTCATCAACAATTCTGAGACCTGGCTTTCTTAAACAATTTATTCAGATTAAACATTTCAGTTCAATATACAAGATATCTGGAGAGGAAATAATGATGATGTCCTAACAAGTTGCATTTCACCACAATTTGTCAATGAATTATATTTTCATCCCTACTGTGCCAGTACCACATAAAAAGCACTCATGTTAGTGCTACATAATAAGCACTCATGCTGATGGCACATTAAAAGCACCCAGCACATACTGTAAAGTGGCTGGTGTTAGGAAAGGCATCCAGCCATAGAAACTAAGCCAAATCAGACTGGAATTAAGTGCAGCTTCCCAACTTGCCAGCTCTGATCAAACCATCCAACCCATACCAGCATGGTAAATGGATGATGATGAAAGTTTGTATATTTTATGTCTAGTGATTCAGAAAATACATATCTTTTTAAAACATTAAAAAAGCGACAATAAATTGAAATATAATTTAAATAGAAAGGTAATAGAAAGTATTACATGTATCAGTAGCAGGCGCCATAATAATTTCTTTCAAAGATCTGGCTTTGGCAGCTCGTGCAGTTCTTCGGGTTGAGGAACGTGCTTGATTAGTGAACATCTGTACAGGAGTGTAGAATGATGGTTTGCCAGCTTTTGTCAGGATACATGACCTCGACAGGCAGCTAGTTACAGCTGCCATTGGCAGACGACTCATTGTAGTTGCCAGCATGTGGAAATGAAACTTTGAACACAATCCTACAAAAAAATATAATTCCAATGATACATATATAAACATACATGTACTTTCATACATGCATACACATTCATACCTGTATACAGCTTATACAAGATAGATATAGCACAAAAATATAACACAAAGACAAGGTAATAAAACAAACAGTGTAGTAAGTTTAAACTCAGAAAAGAGGGAAAAAAATAGAAGAAAAAGTCTTTTACATTTCAGGTATAAACTCTTTGTCTGAAAGAATAGACAAGGTGAGAGAAAATGGACAAAGAAACACCTGTGTCTAATGGTCACAATATGCATGTGTGCGTGTGTGTATAAAACTAACAAATTCATTATTATGTACCCAACAGTTGTTGCAATATGTGATATGCTGAATTGTTCACCTTCAAAGATATAGACACAGACATGGCTGAATAGTTAAGAAGTTTACTTTACAGGCACATGGTTTCAGGTTCAGTCCCATTGCACAGCACCTTGGGAGAATGTCTTCTACTATATCACCAGACCAACCAATACTTTTTGAGTAGAATTGGTATATGGAAACTGTATGGAAACTCAGTGTGTGTTTGAATGATGAAATTCTATGGCTTGGTTTGTAACCATCAGAAGCAGCCACTGAGTGTTTTGATGATTAGTGGGATAAAGAAAAAAAAAGAAAAAACATTTACTCGAAAAATAGGTAATGGCAACTGGTAAGAAGAGCATCTGGCTATGAAATACTGCCTCAAGTGAATCTTCATCCAACCCAAACCATCATGGAAAAACAGACAATAAATGAATGAAACACTCTCCTTTTCTTTCTCTCTCTCTCTCTTACACACCATCATCATCATTTAGCATGTTTCCCATGCTGGCATGGGTTAGACAGTTTGACTGGGATTGGTAAGTCAAAGAGCTGTACCAAACTCCAGTCAGTTTTGGCTTGGTTTCTATAGCTGGATACCTTTCCTAACCACTCTACAGAGTGTACCAGGTATCTTTTATGTGTCACTGGCATGGATGCTTTTTACATGTCACTCACATGTAAAAATATATGTATGTATGTGTGTGTGTGTGTATATATGTGTATGTATATATAAATACAAACATGTGGTGTTCAAACATTGGGCAATATGCTGCGCTAGAGAAGACCTGTCAAGCCAAGTGAAATTGTAGTTATGGCCAATACCAATGCCATCTGACTGGCACATAAAAAGCACGGTTCAAATGTTGGGCCTCACAGAGGCAGTGACAGGTAATTGAAACTTTTGGTGAAATACCGTGCTTCTGTAGACCTGTGAAGCCAAGTAAGATCGTAGTCGTGGTCAATGCTGGTGTCACATCAATGGCACCCGTGCTGGTAGCATGTAATACGCATCCACTACGCTCTTGGAGTTGTTGGCATTAGGGAGGGCATCCAGCCATAGAATCCTTGCTAAATTGGACTGGAACCTGGTGCAGCTCCCCGGTTTACTAGTTTTCAGTCAAACTGTCCAACCCATGCCAGCATGGAATGTGAATGTTGAACGATGATGATGATGATGATAATGGTTTGAGTGTTTGTTCCAGCTGAACTGAATTCATTGGTATTTTTGGATGCCAATGTCATTAATCATTCTCATATATCCAATTGTTTCTGGTATTTCTTACATTATGTACAGGATGACAATGATTGTAATCCAAATGCCAAGGCTGCATTCAACTATGACACTGCTGGCTCCTGATGTGTCACTTTTTATCACCTCACTGGGTTTTTGTTTTGGCAGGGACTGTCATCACAAAAACGACAGGTCAAATCTTCTGGAGATACATTTTGAATTGAAAGAGTGGAAACGTTACCAGTATGTGTAAATTCATAGTTGCCACATTTGTAACAAGTTCTATCACATTCAAGGTTACTATTTTTCTGGACAGTAGGTCTTTTCATATCGGGTATTTCAATACGAAGAGTGGCATATTCATAGGTAAAAGGTAAAGACCCCATCCAGTCATGAATGACCATAGGATTGCACCTAGAAAGCTCCCCTCCAAAGAACAAGTTCAGAAAAGGTTGTTTGTGGAAGACCAGCAGTTATCTATGCACCCCAGCCTTCCTTCTCCATGTCACTGATGTTATTCAATAACTGATGTTATTTGTAAGCTCCCCTCCCACCACTACTAAAGCTGTCACAGTTGAGTGAACATGTCAAATGACAGTCCCAGACAATCAACACTCTCTGAACTTAATCTGTCAAGTGTGGTGGAGTATAGTCAGGTGATTAGGCTTAGAAATTTTTGTAGGTTTGGGCTATGGTCTTGCATTAATATCATGTGACAATATTTTTTGTGCAGAAAATTAAGGCTGACATGGTTGAGTAAATGCGTCTAGTGGCAGTTCTATTGTCAAGTGGTAGAGTGAACAGGAGTTGTTTCTATGTAACCTGGTGGCTGAATGGTTATGATTTGTATATATCTATGTAAGCATAAAATTTTTTCTCCACTAAATTTGTACATTAGTATCACACAAAATTATATATCATATCATCATTTAACATCTGTTTTCCATGCTAGCGTGGGTTGGATGATTTGACTGAGGTCTGTAGAGCCAGTGGTTGCACCAGGCTCCAATCTTTTCTGGTAATGTTTCTACAGCTGGATGCCCTTTCTAGTGCCAACCACTCCAAGAGTGTAGTGGGTGCTTTTTACATGCCACCGGCATAGAAACTAGTCAGGCAGGCGTGTTATCGATCACATTCAGATAGTGCTTTTTACGTGCCTGGTATTGATCACATTCAGATGGTGCTTTTCACATGCCACAGGGGTCAGTCAGCAGGTACTGGCATCATCCACATTCAGATGGTGTTTTTTTTATGTGCCACCAGCATGAGAGCCAGTCAGGGGGTATTGGCATTGGCCACATTCAGATAGTGCCTTTTGTGTGCCACCGGCATGGGGGCCAGTCAGGCAGTCCTGGCATTGATCACATTTGGTTAGTGGTTTTTATGTGCCACTGGCATGGGAGACAGTCTGGGGGTACTGGCATCAGCCATGTTCAGATGGTGCTTTTTATGTGCCACTAGCATGGGAGCTAGTCAAGGGGCACTGGCCGCAGCTACAATATTGGTTTTACTTGACTCAACAGGTCTTCTTAGCTGAGCTGGACATGCATGGCTGCAATCTGACTTTAGTTGCTGGGTCTTCTCAATCACAGCATATCTCCAAAGGTCTTGGTCTCCTGTCATTGCCTCTGTAAGGCTTAATGTTTGAAAGTCATGCTTCACCACCTCATCCTATGTCTTCCTGGGTCTACCTCTTCCACAGGGAGTGGCACTTCCTCACACTGCTGTCCTTATCCATACGTAGCACATGACCATACCAGGGCAGTTGTGTCTCTTCCACACCACCTTTGATGCTTCTTATGCCCAACTTTTCTCTCAGGGTGCTTACACTCTGTCGTGCATGCACACTAACATTACATATCCAGCGGATCATACTAGCTTTATTTCTTTCAAGCCTACGTATGTCCTCAGGAGTCATAGCCCATGTTTTACCCTCAGTTGCCAGCAGAGGTAGGAGCTCCCTGAACTTAACCCAGGCTTCTAGCCACTACACTCTTAGACCAACCACTCCACTACAGGCTTGGTCACCTAGGTAGCAGAAGCTATTAATTACTTCAGTGTTTACTGTCCATGTGCATCTGGTTAACCTTCCTTTGAAAATGCTGCACCTTTTATCTGTCCATAGCTTACACCGGGTACATCATATGGAGTTTCTACCCATGCCTTTACTACAGATTGAGCAGGGCCATCTACTTGAAAGAGGTTTGTGATTTGACAGCCTCCCTACTTACTAACACTTTGGTTTTTGCTAAGTTAACTCTAAGGCCCTTTGACTCTAGACCTTGCTTCCACACCCTAAACTTCGTCTCTAGTTCTGGCAGTGACTTGGCTATTAGAGCAAGGTCATCAGCATAGAGGAGCTCCCAGGGGCAGCCTGTTTTGAATTCCTCTGTTATTGCCTGGAGGACTATAATAAAGAGGAGGCTGAGGACTGATCCTTATATATATATATAAAGGGTAAATACCTCCTTCAGTCATGAATGACCATAGGATTGCAGCTAGATAGTTTTCCTCCAAAGCACAAGTCTGGGCAAGGGTGTTTATGGAAGACCAGCAGTCACCCATGCATACCAACCTCCCCTCTCCATGTCACCGATGTTATTGAAGGGAAAGGTAAAGATTGATACAGCTTGGCACCAGTGATGTCACAACTCATTTCTACAGCTGAGTGAACTGGAGCAATGTAAAATAAAGTCTTTTGCTCAAGAACACAACACAGAGCCCGGTCCAGGAATCGAACTCACTGCCTCATGATTGTGAGCCCAACGCTCTAACCACTGAACCATGCACCATACACACACATCATCATTTAGCATCCGTTTTCCATGCTAGCATGGGTTGGACGGTTCAACTGGGGTCTGTGAAGCCAGAAGGCTGCATCAGGCCCAGTCTGATCTGGCAGTGTTTCTACGGCTGGATGCCCTTCCTAACGCCAACCACTCCGCGAGTGTAGTGGGTGCTTTTTACGTGGCACCCGCACAGGTGCCAGACGGAGCTGGCAAACGGCCACGAACGGATGGTGCTTTTACGTGTCACCGGCACGGAGGCCAGTCGGGGCGGCGCTGGCAACGGCCACGAATGGATGGTGCTTTTTACGTGCTACCGGCACGGGGGCCAGCTGAAGATGGCGGATTTGAATAAATGGTTATCACCCAACCATAATCTAGTTGATATGTTTTGATTTTTTAAAATACTCTTATTTTTGGATGGGATATTGTTTTCTTTTCTTTTTATGCAAACTGTCAAGTTTAACCTGAACATCTTGTTTATATTCATACAAAGACTTTCATGACAATTCTTGCAAATATAAATATGTATCATCAAACTATCTAAAGATAAAAAAAGGGGAAAAAAATCATTCTTATGAATAAGGTTTCACTGTTAAGATTTTAATTTTAGTTACAATTAATCCTTTTGACATGCTTCTGTTCTAGAATGGATTTGATGTACCCAAATAACACCATATTTACTGGTCTTAATTTTATGCCATCCCAATGTCTTAATTCAGTTCCTCATTAAAGCGGGGGCTGAGAAGAATGAAGAGACAGCAGAAAAATTGTCATATTTAATAATAAAAAAAAAAGGTGGTTTTGAAGTTTTAAACTTGTCCAACACCATACCAAAAGGAATTACACAGACGTAAGCTCTATTGTGTTCTCATTAATTTGTGTATGTGTGTATGTGGGGGTGGATGACTGTGATTTGTGTCAGTTTAAGAACCACTGCTTTATGTCTTTGAAACAACTGAACCAAGCTGGAAATGAATTTTAAATCTTCCTTACCACCTACCACTTCTGGCAATTTACTCAACTAGCATCAATCATTTACATTATATTGGTTTCAAATTTTGGCACAAGGCCAGCAATTTCAGAAGGAGGAGTAAGTCGATTACATTGACCCCCAGTGCTCAGCTGGTACTTATTTAATCAACCCCAAAAGGAAAAAAGGCAAAGCTGACCGCAGCAGAATTTGAACTCAGAATGTAAAGACAGATGAAATACTGCTCAGCATTTTCCCTAGCATGCTAACAATTCTGCCAGCTTGCCACCATAATCATTTACATTATACTGCTAACACAATATAACTCAACTATTCAGATTCATATTGCATGTACAGCACTCTGTAATTTTTACTGAGATGTAAAATCTGTTTCCTGTACATACATTTTACTATAGAGCAGGCTGTCCTTCAGAAAAGAAAGTTTACCTTTTTAACAAAATGTAAATCATCTTTCCTTTCCTACGTTTCACTAACTTCCTATTTTTATTAATTGACTTAGCTGTAGCTATGTGAAGGAAATTTGCTTCCCAACCACATGATTTTGAATTCAGTCCCACTGTGTGACACTTTTGCCAAGTGTCTTCTACTACAGCCTTGGTCTGACCAAAGCCTTGTGAGTGGACTTGGTAGACGGAAACTGAAAGAAGCCTATGTTTATGTGTGTGTATGCTCGTCTTTGTCTCCCATCACTACTTGACAGCAGGTCTGTTTACATCCCCGTAACCTAGCAATTTATCAAAAGCAACTTATAGAATATGTACCAGGCTTCCAAAACTAAGTACTGGGGTCGATTTATTCAGATGAGCCCTTCATGATGGTGTCCCAGTATGACTGCAGTCCAAAGAGCGTAACAAGTGGTTTGGAGGAGGGTTTGAGACATGGTTATTCATCCTCTGGTATAATGACAAATTAACGGTTGTAAGCAAACAAGAGGAGTAAAATCCCAGAGGATTGACATTCGAAGTAGGTGAGACTAAGTGAAGTAGTTAAAGCGATAAAGCAAGGTCTGGGGATGAGAGTCGGGACAATGAGCTGACGAAGGGAGGGAATGGAGAATCTGAAGTCAAACTCGAAAGAAGTGAAGACAACTGTGACAGCAATAGGAAAAGTAGTGAGAAGACCACGTCTATTGACTAGTGATCGGAGCATACTGTCGGGCAACTTTGTGTCAATCATTTTATTCTTTGTGCTTAGACTGCGACCATGCGGGGCCTAAAAAAAAAAATCAGTCGATATTTTCGTTTTCTATTTGTTTCGAAAATGTCTAGACTGTGTGTGTAGTAGTAGTGGTAGTAGACGCATCGTCCCAGATGTGAATAGTATTCCATTATAGGGATCACTTGAGACTAGTAAAGGGTTATTAGTTGATGAACCTTTGAAGTATTTGCTAATCCTGAGGAAAGCCAACATTGGCAATATATGAATAAGAGACATTACATAAGCAGGGCCACCTGAGCAGCTCATAGGCCCTTGGGCAAATCAATGCACTGGGCCCGCTTGCATATATTCATTAAGAGCAAACCAAAGCATAAATAGATCACAACTGCGCCCCTAGACCCACGAAGCCCGTGGGCAATTGGCCAGTGTGTCATGACGGCACTGCACATACGCCTCATAGATGTGTAAGTTACATCATATGCTTACTACTATACCAACAGAACCTTATATTCTAGAACCAAAGTCAAATATATATTTATGGTAATTTTGTAAGACAAAGTAAATTTCCCTAAACAATATCCCAAAGAGACTTCGAAATGGTCTGATACAAATTAAGGGGTGAATGCGAGCTGGGGTGGGGGAAAAGAGAGAAGCGAATCGAGAGAGAAATAGTGAAAGACGTGAACGTAGGTTAACCTTCCTAAAAGGTTACATAAACAAGTTTTAACATCGCAATAGTTAAAAAAGATTTTAAAAAGCGTCAACGTTGAGATACAAAACAAAAACTAAGTTCAGGTTAATAAAATAAATTTTTCTATTGGGAAATATTTTAATTAAATTCATATAATTTCATTTTAAAAGAACTTTCAAAATGAACAAACTAGGCTTCCATATATTTTAGTAAATCTGAACCAATTTATATTGGTTCACCATATATATTGGTTTCATAGTAATTTCTGAATTTAAACAAGTTGAACCAAAAACGATGATGTAGCTGACTATAAAAGACGAAAGAATTATTAAACCGAATTCGGAAAGAAAAAAATGTCTTAATGAAAACACTATTAGTTAAGATTGCATCAGATACAATATTTTGGCAGTTAAATCACTAACAACATGTGTGTGTATATATATATATATATATATATATTATACTTGCTATTTCAGATAATCAATAAGAAGAGATTTTGTTCACTTACTGTAAACTATCGGTTCAGCACGAATCAAACGAAACTTCGCGAAATACGCAGAACAAATTTTGTCTGGTTAGGAACGGTGTTAACGCATTATCACCTCTAGCTTAAATTTTGTCCGCGTTGCATTTAGTTTCAGGTTGGGAACAAGAAAGATACATGAATTTTTTTTTTCATCATATATTTGCTATTAGATATTGATTATTCTACACATTTTACTGAGCATACTTTCCGAAGTAAATAAACAATACATTTTAGCTAAATAATCCAGAATTTGTATTTTTATGTCAACATAAAGAAATGGAGTTTCATTATTAAACTTAAACCATCATCAGCATCATCATCATCATTTAACGTCCGTTTTCCATGTTGGCATAGGTTTGACAGGAGCTAATAAATCAGACAGCTGCACCAGACACCTGTCATCTGTTTTGAATTGTTTCTACGGCTGGATGCCCTTCCTAATGCTAACCTCTTTACAGAGTGTACTGGATGTCTTTTACGTGTCACTGGTACAGGTGCCTCTTACATGCCACTGGTATGGGCGCCTTTTATGTTTCACCAGCACAGGTGTTTTTCATGTGTCACTGGCACTATCCACAATTTCACACAGCTTGACATGTCTTCTCAAGTACAGCAAATCACCAGAACTCTCGGTCATTTTTCAACATCTCCATGAGACTTAACATCCAAAGATCGTATTTCACCACCTTGTTCTACATCCACGTGTTCTCTCCATAATTAGAGATCAGCACTTCTTTATGCAACTGTCCTCATCCATATGCATCACATCACCATACCAGTGCAGTCTTCTTGCTAGCATACCACATTTGATGCTTCTTATACCTAATTTTTCTCTTAAGACACGTACACTCAGTAATAGATGTGTACTGACATCTATTACTGAGAAAGAAATGAAGCTATCATCCAGCAGAGCATGATAGCTTCATTTCTTTCAAGCATTTGCATAAGAACAAGGTCATCAACATAGAGGAGCTCCCAAGGGCAGCCAGTCTTAAATTCCTCTGTTATGGCCTGGTGAACTATGATAAACAAGAGGGGGTTGAGAACTGACCCTTGGTGAACTCCTACCTGTACACTGAATTCATTACTTTACTTATTGCTGACTTTCACCTTATTGACAGCATCCCGGTACATGGCTTGTACAACTCTTACCAACCACTCTTCTATTCCTAGCTTCCACATCGACCACCGTATAACGGAGAGGGGAACCCTGTCAAAGGTTTTCTCCATGTTAAGAAAACTGTAGTACAGAGGTTTATTTTTAGCTAGATACTTCTCCTGCTGCTGCTTTACCTGGAATACAGCATCAGTAGTGCTTCTTGGCACAAAATCAAATTGCATTTAATCTAGACTAACTCTCTTTCCTAATTAGTTGAGCCATGAACTTCTCTGTAACTTTCATCACCAGGTCCAGAAAATTGATACTTCTTTAATTATTTCTGTCCAAGGCATCACCTTTACATTTGTAGTATTTGACTTTAATGCATCTACACCAGTCATTAGGTATGAATCCCTTGTGGACAACCTGATACAGGTGACTAGACCATATCCTATTTCACCAGATATTTTAAGCATCTCAGCAATGATTCCTGATGGGCCAAGGGTTTTGCCTGTCTGCAAATCCCTAATTGCTTTATCTACCAAGCTACTGTCTATTTGGATAGCTATTTCCTGGGTAGGGAGTCTATGTTAGGCATACTCTTCTTCTCCCATAAGTTCTCTACTTTTAGCAGCCTTTCATAGTTTGGCACTTCCAAACCTCTTTCATTGCAGAGTCACTAACTGAAAATTAACCATAACACCACATTTTCCATAACATCATGATTTTCTCTGATACATTGTCTTGCAAACTGAAACACCTCAAGCCACTGGTCCCCTCTCTGCAGTACATTGGCAAACTTCCTTTCTGCTTCTCCCCTGGCTAAGCATACCTGTCTCCTAGCTTCCCTTCTAGCTACTTGATATAGTTCTTTCCTATTGCCACCCTTCCAGGCCTTTTTCTTTTCTCTAATGGCCCTGTCAACTGTTCCAGGACCATGTTGCCTTAAGTGTGGTTGGGACTTTGCACCAACCACAAATTTGGTCTGTGACTCTCAGTAAGTTGTTTTGTAGAAACTTCCAGTTGTCCTGTATGTTACATGTCTGTAACTTCTCCTTTTTATTAAATGCTTCAGTTAGGAGGTCTCTAAATCTTTGACTATTCAAAGGATCCTTAAGCTTCCAAATCCTTCTTTTCCAGACTGGTCTGCTTCGTGGAATCCTTTTAGCTTGTAGTCCGGAGTCATTAATAACTAATCTATACTGGGAGATACATTCTTCACCAGGAAAGGTCTTTGCATTTATGAACAACCATGTATCTTGCTTTCTGGTAAGAATGTAGTCAATCTGGCTTGTTTGGCCACCAGATTGATTGGTTATCAAGTGACTGGATGGTGTTGCAGATCATTAGATTATTTGCATCACAGAACTCCAGTAGCCTTGATCCCTCCTCATTATGAGCACCAACTCCATGGCCATTATGGACACTGTAGCCATGAAGATAAGGTCACTGATACTTGTCTTTGAGGTAGTCTGCAAAAGAATATCATAAAAAGAACCCTTTTGTTCATTTGGCAGACCTGGTCGAGTGGCATAGGTAGAGATAATTGTTGCTGTACTATTTTGTAAACATTGCTTTCCCAGTCAGCCTCCTGCATTTCACAGGCCTTTAATGAGGACTTTACACAGTCTTTAAATGTCCTGGAATTTAAGGAGCTAATGAGAGGTCAATGTTGCTTCATCCACAACTCACTCACGGTTTAGAAGTTCAGAAAAATGTTCAGTCCAGCAACCTGTGATCTCTGTTGATATAGTAAACAGAGCAGAAGACTCCTTGGAAAGTGAAGGAACTGATGCAGAGCTCTTAGGCCCATAAACTTGCTTCATAAGATGGTAAAGATTCCTGCTGTCATTTGCATCAGCAGCAGCCTGAATATCTCAAGCAAGATCCTCCCACTTGGTATTCTGCATCTTCCTGAGAGATCGCTGCAGTAGTAATTTTACACTGTTGCAGTGGGCAAGTGCTAGATTTTGCTGCACAGCTGAAATACCGTAATACACTGTGGGCATGGCACTTTACAACCAGTAGTCACTGAACTTCAGCATCATTTTCATCAAATCAGTCTCTGTGTCTGGCAATAGCATATCCCAGTGTTTCAGCTTGGTCTTGAAAATCTTCCTGGTCTCGAAAATCTTCCCACACTGTAATATTTTCAATGCTGGATAAACAATTCTGAAGCTCTTTCCTCACCATGCCGTCATATATCTTATGGACATTCAGACACAGAAGAATGTCAACTGGTCCTCTTCTTTCTTTCATTCTGATCATCATCTGGAACTTTGCTCGCACCAGGCTGTGGTCTGTCCTGCATTCTGAACAATGGAAGGACTTGACATACGACTACAGATCCAATCCATCACTGGAACTGTAAAAATCTGTAAAACTTTCCAGAAGTTTATGATTTAAATATATATGAGCATGTCTAGATATGCAACTATATGCATCAGAATACATATATCATCATCACCATCGTTTAACGTCCACTTTCCATGCTAGCATGGGTTGGACGTATGACTGAGGGCTGGCAAACCAGATGGCTGCACCAGGCTTCAATCTTGATCTGACAGAGTTTCTACAGCTGGATGCCCTTCCTAACACCAACCACTCTGAGAGTGTAGTGGGTGCTTTTACGTGCCAGTCAGGTGGCACTGGCAACGACCTCACTCGAATCTTTTACACATGCCACCAGCGCGGGTGCCAGTAAGGTGATGCTGGTAACGATCACGCTTGAATGGTACTTTTTACGTGCCACTGGCATGGAGGCCAGATAGCTGCTCTGGCAATGATCATGCTTGGATGGTGCTTTTAATACCCTACTAGCACAGGGCTCGACTGCCAGTAGTGCGATGCTGGTAACGATCACGCTCAAATGGTACCTTTTAAGTGCCACTGGCACGGAAGCCGGTTAGCTGCTCTGTCAACGATCACACTCATATGGTGCTCTCTGCACCCCGCTAGCACGGACGCCAGTCATCGAATTTGAAAACATACAAATCTGCACATACATAATAAACTGAATAATGACATACATACATACATTTTTTGCTCTTAACTTCTATGGAAAGATAGAAGATTCATACTTTACTAAATTAGTAATACAAGCAATTCCTGACCTTCTGTTTATTACCATCCACTGCTTCTTTACTAAGCACCTTCACAACTCCTTCTAGCTTACAATCATATAAATTGGTAACAGGAATATTGGTAGAGTCTCAAGCACCAACTCACTGCCTAGGAATTGATTCTGAAATTACTGTGTTCAGATGTGAACAGAATTTTGTCAAGGATTAATGATGTCAGCAACAACTACCCATTCAGATCCTGGTAAACACATCAAGAATTTTTGTTTTTTAATTAGTAAATAGTTGATCAGCAAAGACAAGAGAACCAACTAATGTTTAATTCATTATATCCCAATTGTGATAAACAACATATGGGATTGTTATTAATGATTTCATCTTTTCTTTGATGGACTTGGCTATATATAAATGGTGTGCCTGGTCAATGGTCATAACACAGCCAAAGCCAACCCTCTACAAGAATTTATGCTACTCATTCAGCTATGGAATTCAATGTCTTCTGTTATTGCTGACCCACACACATCTCTTACAGACATGCATAAACTAACTCACTTGGTGTAAATACTTTTTTTCTGTCATTCATTGCAAAGACATTTTTGTGCTAACAATAAGTATTTTGTATTTGGAACTTCACACATATTTTGTTCTCTTCTATCAACCAACCAAAATAGTCCTTTGTTACATCTGGTGACCCTGTCTTGACAACGCCTTGTAGCTTCTCAATACATCAAGTAACTTCAAGTACATTGTCAGTATGTCAGTCAAACTATTTCTGCATATCTCTTTTTCTAGCATTGTAGCCTGAAGTTACTCTTGTAACCTACATCTTAAGAATACTACATAGCTTTTCATCAACTTCCAAAACGATACCACCTTGTCATCATTAACATTGACTAAAGTTTTTGTATTCCTGAGAGTCAACATTATCAAACTGTGTGGTTCATCTACTTAAAGGCACAGTTTTCATCTCTGTATATTCACATTTGTCAGTGCATAGACTTCATTTGTGATTGGCACCTTTCCAATAGACATCCTGCCAAAGATCTAGGATTCCATCTATTCACCAAGCAACTGCTGATCATGGAAGAGTTGGCAAAAGTGGAAGACAACAGTGAGGAACTTTCAACACCTTTTCAATTGTTGTACAAGTGACACCAAAGCAACCAGTACACTCCTCTTCTCATTAAAAAGAAAGAAGAAAACTGTTTCTTCATCAAGATTATACTTGTATAAAGATTCCATCTTATTTCTGCTCACACATGCATGCATAAGAACATGTATACATTCCACACATGTTGACATGTATACATTCACATATTTATAATATTAATTCAAGCATTTAGCATCATAACATGAACACAGACACCTAGCAAGCACACATTCATTGCTAGCAATTTATACAAATTTAGGAGATGCCAACCAACTTCAGCTACTTTTGTTCAGAAGCTTGGAAAATAACTGGATTAGTTCACTATACATCCCATATTCAGATTCACATGAATTTATGAACAACATGGTGATTATTCTGACCCACAGGTATATGCTGTATTAACTCACAGGTGTAAACACACATGGCTATGTATGAGTTACTCACACCTTTGGCTGCACACAACCTTAAACCTGATTTCTCTTGCATATTTTTCCCACTCCTGGCAATGCAGGGTTTTGCATCTCAAACTTTTATAGTATTTCACATACAAGACAGCACCATGATGTGCACAAAAAATACCTTTTGTCAATATTGCCACTCTTTTCAGTACTCCCGTTTCTGTATACACTGATTCTAATGTATATTCCTGTATGCATTTCACGCTAACGCTTTCTACACCGTGCCTTTCATCCTTTCAAGGTTGATAAATTAAGTACCAGTCAAGTACTGGGGGCAATGTGATTGACTATCCCCCTTCCTACAAGTTTCAGGCCTTGTGCCTATATTAGAAAGGATTGTTATTATTATTATTCTATGTTTGAGTTTTGCTTTATATTTGTACAAGTTGGCTCCAAGTCTCACCCAGAGACCTCAAGAGACAACAGGTTGGAAGTTCATGTTGTTGTTATGCCTAGTGTGCCATATATTTGGGGGGGGGGGAGTTTTTGGTGTTGTACTAATGAATGTCTAAAAAAAAAAAAAACCCCGAAAATTATGTTTGTTTTAAACCTTGAGATTACATAGAAAGTATTTTGCGTAGGATATGAGCAGTTCCCATGAGCACTATCTTTTGAATTTCTGCCATTTTTGGGTTTCCTGGTATCTGAGTTAGGTAGCTATCAGCTCCTTTTGCTATCATTCCCAGGGCACCTATGACAACAGGTATTGTTTTAGTCTTCAGGTTCCACATTTTGCTGATTTCTATTTCAAGATCTTTATATTTGCTCAGTTTTTGGTAGGTCTTGACAGATACGTTTATATCGATTGGGACAGTCATATCAATGAGGAGGCATGTTCTTTGTTTGAAGTCTTTCAATATGATGTCTGGCCTATTTGCATCTATCTTTCTGTCAGTTTGAATGGTGAAGTTCCAGAGGAGTGAGATGTGGTCATTTTCAAGCACTGGGGGTGGTTTGTGTTCCCACCAGTTTTTCTCATGGGGCAAATCCAGGTTTTTGCAGATTACCCAGTGAATATATTGTGCAGCTCTATCATGTCTGTTGAGATACTCTGTAGGCGCTAGGAGACTGCACTTAGAGACCACATGGTCAATCGTTTCATTTTGTTGCTGGCATACACGACACGTTGGACTGCTTCTGATCTTTAATATGTTGGCCTGGTAGTTTCTTGTTGGTAGGCATTGATCTTGAGCTGCTATGATAAACCCCTCTGTTTCAGATTTTAAGCCAGAGGCCATTAGCCATTGATGGATCAGGGCTTTGTCAACATCTGCATTATTTGCTCTCTTTGGGTATTTGCCATAGAGAGGTTTTTCTTGCCATTTATCATTCAGAATATCTAAGGCCGCAGATTATTATTATTATTATTATTATTATTATTATTATTATTATTATTATCATTATCATTATTATTATCATGGAAGCCAGTGAGCTAGCAGAATTGTTAGCATGTCTGGCAAAATCTTAGTGGCATTTCATCCATCATTATGTTCTGAGTTCAAGTTCTACGGAAGTTGACTTTGCCTTTCATCCTTTCAGGCTTTATAAATTAAGTACCAGTGAAACACTGGGGTCAATGTAATCGACTAGTCTCTTCCCCACAAACTTTAGTAGAAAGGATTATTATTATTATTATTATTATTAAGCACTCAACAAAACCACTTCTCACACACTCTACCACAATGAACCAAACTATGTTTCTATATCCCTTCTCTTCCTCACATTTCTGCTTCATGTACTATGATTACCTTCCATTCCCCAATCTTGTCCTCTTGGCCTGGTGCCACTGTATCACTGCTTGCTCCCAACCTGTGCATTCTATCCACATACCTTGTCTCACTCTATTATTGCCATCTGCTAGCCTACCCCAACAAACCAATCTGCATCCCTTCTCTTTCTTGCATTTCCTCTTTCATTCACTATGCCTAGCTCTCACTCCCCAATCCTGTCCTCACACCCCTATTCCTCTATGCCATTGCTATCTGATAGCCCCTCCAACTCTATATATATCCAGGTCTTTTGCCACTTACACTCCCTTCACAATATCCTGTCACTTGCCACTATCTATATCTCTCTCTTCCTGTACTCAACCATCTCATTTATACTTTGATCCCTGTTCCTTGTGAGTATGCTCAGCATTTTGTCACCTTCTCCATCCTGTGGTCTCCTACTCTCTCTCTCTCTCTTTCTCCAGCACTTCCCTCAGGATGGGCAACCATGTATTTTCTTTGTGGTAGCACATCTGTTTCTGTCTTCATGCCTGATCTTTCTCTCTCTGGCCAGGTAACCTTATACTTCCTCTACAGCAAGACGCTTGTATCTATCTCACTATAACCATTTTAACATCATCTTCTCCAATGCCTCCTCCCCTCCTTAAAAGTTTTTGTCTTGAAGCACTTGGTGACCCTGTCAGTGCAGGTACCACTTAAAAGCACCCAGTCCACACTGTAAAAATCCTGCCCAAACAGTCACAGAAGTCTGGTGCAGGCTTCGGCCTGGCTGGCACTTATGGTAATGTCCCACCCATGCTAGCATGGAACACAGATGTTAAATAATAATAATAATAATAATAATAATAATAATCATCATCATCATCGTCATCATTATCATTATTATTATTATTATTATTATTATGGAGGGCGGTAAGCTGGCAGAACTGTTAGCATGCCAAGCAAAATGCTTAGCAGTATTTTGTCTGTCTGCATGTTCTGAGTTCAATGTGGTCAATGTAATCGACTTAACCACTTCCCCCAAATTTGAGGCTTTGTGCTTCCAGTAGAAAGGATTAAAATTATCATTATTATTATGGAAGGCACTTATAGTTGATGCAGCAAACACTGCAATTGGTGCTGTTTTACAGTGCTCAGGTGCACCATAACTTGTCAAAAGTGCGTATAAAGCATATGCAGTAATGTACAAATGTCTGGAAAGTGAACACTGTATGAGTCAGATAGATGCTTGCGTGTGTATGAAGAGGAGAAAATCAGGTGTAGTGTTGGCAAATCTCAGGAAACATCAATTGTATTTCAGGATGTTCATTTTTTTTATCAGGACTCTTGCAACACAAATTCATAAATGTAACTTTTAAATCTTTAAAATTCTATTTATAGTAATATAACATTTGTTTTAGGTTTTCCCTATACTTAACCTATTTTGCCTTTTTTATTGCTAATTTTTTTCTTTGTACTCTATTGTTTTTCTTGTTCCTTATTGTTCAATTCTTTATAGTTTACCACTGCTCCTGCCTTGTATTTTCTACATGCATATCAATAAATCTTCTCTTAAACATTCTACCTGGTTGTGTCTCTTATTTCTCTCTGGCACATATATGCATTGTTCTATATATTTATTGTATCGACCGTGTGATGTATTAAGGAGCCATTCTCATCACCTTGCTTCGCACGGACGTCACAAATCGGCGACCCGTTCCAGCTCCTTGAAACTACAAAACAATTATAATGGGAGATGGAGTTACTCCACAGATACATAAACCTTCACTTTCATTATAAAACTATATTTCATTGTGTAGTAAAACAGTAGAATCCGAAAACAATGAAATGTATTTTATGTAAGGAGATTTTGACGTGCAATAGTTTGTCGGTTGTAAATATCACCTAAGCAACAGTGTTGCCTGAACAATAAATAATGTATTAACTATAAGTAAAATTTAGTTGAATAATTTGAAAGACGTTATGCTGTTGAGTTACAAGGATATTTTATATCTTTTGAATAGCACTGAAATAAATGCCACTAATACCACACTAACAACCCGTAATACTTTCTTCTGTAACAAAGTGGTTTATATTTCTTGGCAAAATAAATAATTAATTTCTTCAAAATATTACATCAGCTGTCAATTATACCAAATTTAGAGTCATCTCCCTTCCATAGATCCGGTGTAAGAATGAAAAATTCCTTTTATAATTTAGCCCACAGGCCATGCAGCGTTGTTTGGTGTTGGGTGTTGGTCGTCGATTACTAAATAATCAATTATTTACTGCTAGAACCTGTAGTCAATGTTGTACTGTTACTGAAAGATCAGCTGCCCTCTCACATTATATCCATAGACACCAAGTAACAAGAGTTTTTTGTGTTTTAAGCTGCAACAACAATATGTCCTTCAATAATTTGAACGTAACTTGTCTGCCGGATGACGAAACACTGAAAATAAGTTTTGAATATAGTCATAATGGGCTACCAGCGCGGAACTTTAACCTTCAAAGAAATAAAAATGAATTACTGGGACAGTCTTTGTTGAGACTACGTGCTAACATGTCTCGATTTCTGAACAAGTGCAAGAAGAAGAAAAAGGAAAGAAACGCAATCCCTAAAGTGGAAGATGAAGATGCATTGCCAATTTCTGTATGGAGAGATGATCATCAACTCAGTGACACAACACCAAATGTTGAAGCTTGGACAGCTGGTTCCGAATTACATATTGGTGATAAAGTGTTCCACGTATTAGTAAACGGTCCGGCAGTAAATAAACTGATAATACCGTCCAGTATGATGGTTAATTTTCCTGTTTACATTCAAATGGATTGCGAGTTTACTGATATCACCCAATGTACAGTGACATGGTATCGAGCAACGAAAAAAGATTCTGAGAATACTGATGGTGTAAGGGAATGGCAAGAAATGTCATCGTCTACTGTATATAGTCCGACCATGGCTGATATGGGTCATCGATTGAAAGTAAAGTGTGTCCCTCAAAACATGGAAAGGAATTTGATTGGAAAAGCAGTGACGGCAGAGTCTTCATCAGTTGTAAATGCTGGTCCTGGTTATTGTCCATTTGAAACAAGGCATCAGTTTACAAAAGAAAAAACTGACGAATTAAGGTATTTCTTTCATATATTTAGATATATATCTTTAATTGTTTCTTTCTCGTCTTCATCGTTGTAATTATGACCATCCAAAGCAAACATGGGTCGGATGAATCTGTTATTCAATATTCAGGTCGGCATTTTTCGAATACGATCTGATTAGTTCTTCCTAAGTCTATCAATACAGTGTCAGTATGTAGCACCAATTCATATTACATGTCCATTCTAATAACGCTATTTCCAATATATGCACTTAACAATGACTCAAATGTCCCGCCATCTAATTCACATGTATTTCTTATACGAATGTCCGTACGTAGTCGCTCTACCTGCTAGAAATAGCAGGAAATTTATATTTCCTTCAGACCTACCGTCTTAAAAAAAAATACATACTGGATTATGTATTTCTAGATGCCTTTAAAAGGGTGGACAGTCCTGGCTAGAACACCTTTGATCAAAGTTCTGCTTGATGAGGATTGACCTGTGACTAAACGTACTCAAACTTATTCTTTAATTTCTCTAGATTTTCTAAAGTGGTTTCGGCTTATACTTAAACATTTTTGATTGTTTATTGTTCAAATAGGTATTAAAAGAAGCAATACTTAAAATCTCCTCTAGTTTATGTGGTCACCTCTTAGTTTAAATTACTGTTATTTAGGTGATAAATCTACTTTTTTTATTTTTCAATTAAGTTATCTTAGCCGTTCATTCAGTTTATAGTTGTTCTGGTAATTATTTACAATCTTGTCTCTCAGACAATTTCTGCTTTCCAGTCCATTTGTCAGAAGTTCTGTTGTCATCTATTGCCTATATAGAATTATGTATTTTCTCATATCCCTGGCACTTATTTATCACAGCCCAGTTCTTTTGCAGAACTTTAGCCCAGATTCTTAGTCTTACATTTAAAATTACTCCATGCATGACAAAATCTCATGCAGAATGTAATAGAACGTTTTGGCAACATAATTAGTGCTTGAGGTTGATGTAGTGATAATATAAAAATAGCTATAAGAAAGGAGGACCAGAGGAGTTCCAAGAGGTTGTTAGTATCTATGGAAAAGGGTTTTCTCTCACTATGTCAAATGTAGATGGAATCCTGTGTAAAAAAAAGATGGAGAAGACCATGGGGCACATGTATTGTTGAACTTCTCAGGAGGACCAGTAGGCTGCCAAAATACACTGGAAAGACATTGAAGAGCAAGTAGCAACTTGAGAAAACTGATGGAGAACTACTGTCCAATGTGCAAACATACTCGATATAGATTAACAGATGAAGGCAGGTGACTAATGAATCAATTATGGATGTATTGGATGTTTTGTGGAGGAACAGAAGTGTGCTGTGAGAGCAACTGGACATTAAAACCAGCAATGATATTGTTACTTAGTCCCAGTTTATTCTTGATTGGACAACATCTAATCAAAAGGCTTTCCAACAATGACCATCCCATCTTCTTTATGGAAACAATGTATCTAGAATCAGACTATCTAGTAATTCTGTCTTTTTTTTTAGATGGTTTAGTGTGGTTTGAGGGAGATGTAGCTACTATTTCTAACTAGTTTTATGACTATTTATAAGCTCCTCCAAAGTAGATGTTAGGAGAGCAATGTAAGTGGGAACTAGTTCTGATTAGCTAGGATTTGTATGAATGCTATGAATGATATAGTTATTGTTACTGTGATTGAAGAAAAAATCTATGATCAAAGGCAATCTGTCCATGATCATCAGCTTTTTGTATATCTAGAATTGCATTACTGAATATCTTTCCTTATTCAAATGACTGTGAATCAAACCTGCTATTATTTCTAGCAGGTTGAGTGACCATACAGAAGTTGTTTAATTGATTTGTGTTGATAACTGAGTATGTGATGATCAAACTGTTAGAAAATTATTTTAGGATAACTAATGAATATAGAGATGGATTAGGTTTTTGTACTACTGGCCGAACAAGAACTTTTAAGACTACTGTTCTGAATGAAAGTAAAATTTCTAGCAGGTGTGGTTGTATGGTCATAAGTCCACTTTCCAACCACATGGTTCTGGATTCAATTCTATTGTGTGGAATCTTGGGAAAGTGTCTTCTTTTATAACTCTGGGCCAACCAAAGCCTTATGAATGGGTTTGGTACACAGAAAATAAAAGAAGCCTGTTGTGTATGTATATATATATATATATATATATATCATCATCATCATTGTTGTTTAATGTCTGCTTTCTGTCCTGGCATGGGTTGGACGGTTTGTTTGATAGCTGGCAAGCCAGAAGGCTGCTCCAGGCTTCAATCTGATCTGGCAAAGTTTCTACAGCTTGATGCCCTTCCTAATGCCAACCACACTTGAATGGTGCTTTTTACATGCCACCAGCACGGGAGCCAGTCAGGTGACACTAGCAACGAACATGCTCAAATGTTGGTATTTACTTGACACCAGCATGGGACCAGTCAGGCAGCACTGACATCAGACTACACTTGAATGGTGCTTTTTATGTGCCACTGGCATGCCTGCTAGACAGGCGGTACTTGCATCAGCCATGACAATGACTTCACTTGACTCAACAGGTCTTTGCAAGCACAGTTTATTGCCCAATGATTGAAGGGTGCTCTTAAATGGGCTGGTTATGCTGCACTGTCATAGGCCATGGTTATGGTCTCATTTGGTTTGCCAGGTCTTCTCAAGCACAGCATATCTCCAAAGGTTTCGGTCACTTGTCATTGCCTCTGTGAAGCCCAACATTTGAAGGTTGTGCTTCACCACCTCATCCCAGGTCTTTCTGGGTCTTCCTTTTCCACAGGTTTCTTCTATTGCTAGGGTGTGATACTTTTTCACACAGCTGTTGTGTATACACACTGATATTACACATGCAGCAGAGCATACTAGCTTTATTTCTTGGAAGCTTATGCATGTCCTTAGCAGTCACAGCCCATGTTTTGCTGCCATATATATATGTATATATATATATATTATATATATATATATATATAATATATATATATATATATATATATATATATATATATATATATATATATATATAAAAAGCCCTACAAGGTGGTGCTCCAGCATGGTCGCAACCAAGTGACTGAAACAAGTAAAGGAATAAAAGAATATTATATATATATATAATGTGTGTATGTGTGACGGTCATACAAGCAGTGTCATTTATTTCCAATTTACTGTGAGAACATGTCTCATAGGTGAAATATTACCCTGCTTGGAAACAGGCGAGAGTTGGTGACACTCAGAACATCAGGCTATAGAAAATTTGCCTTCTAACCCATGCAAGCATGGAAAAGTGAATGTTAAAATGATAACGACGACAATGATGATGACTAATTGAAGCAGTAGACATTAAATAGTTATTGTTGTACAGACATTTGAGAACAGCATCAGACTCATTTAGGATAGAAATTATTTGTTTGTTTGTTTTTACATCCACTTTTCCAT
This sequence comes from Octopus sinensis, assembly GCF_006345805.1. NCBI lineage: Eukaryota > Metazoa > Mollusca > Cephalopoda > Octopoda > Octopodidae > Octopus > Octopus sinensis. The sequence goes on along the minus strand of NC_042998.1, from coordinate 76,016,629 downwards.
GTTATCAAGGGTTGGATGATGACTTCTTTAAGTAGTATTTTGCAGTTGAATCCCTTCGTGTCACTGACTCTTTTCTATTTTTCAAGTAAAGGATTTTTATACTCTTCTTGTCTTCAACAGTGCAGAGCTACAAGCAATATTATTTACAGGGAATGTAAACATGACCACCATTTGGTTCAAATGAAGACGTGTAGAATGTAAACATTAATGCATGCTCAAGTACACGTATACATAAACACACACACGCACGCACACACACACACACACACACACACACGCACGCACACACACACACACAACACAGTTGGCATCCATACAAATTTCTGTCTACCAAATTTACTCATAGTATTGATTGGTCCGAGTTTAGGGTAGAAAACACTTACTCAAGTTGCCACACAATGAGTTAGAACTAGGAACCATGTGGCTACTAAGTAAACTCTGTATCCACATGACTGTGCAGGAACGTATGATATATGTAATTTTATAAACACACACCACCACCACCACCACCACCATCATCATCATCATTTAATGTTTGTTTTCCATGTTGGCATGAGTTGTATGGTTGAACCAGAACCGGCAAGCAGGAGAGCTGCATCAGGTTCTAGTCTAATGTGGCCTGGTTTCTACATCTGGATGACCTACATGCTAAGTTTTTATTGACCTGGAGACAGTTTGTTGACAGACCATCATGTTCTGTTGTCTGGTGGTTGCTAAGAAAACACAATGTAGATGAATGACTTGTAAGAACTGTACAAGCTATGTGCAGGGGTGCTGCCACAAAAGTGAGAATTAGCAACTAGCTGAGTGAGGAAGTTTATGTCAGATTCTTCCAGTTTATTACATTTTTCCAGATAATAACAGGTAATCAAGATTGGCTGTTTGTAAAAAAGAAAAAAAAAATCTTTTATACATGCAATTTAGGAGATTAAAGGTAAAGTTCCATATGTGGAAGCAGAGACTTGAATGAAGAAACCTAAAAATCAGTTAGGCAAAGAAGAAAGTTTCAGTCAACCGAAAGAGACCAGTGCTGTATTTCCAAGGGGGTACATAGAAGGTTAGGTGGGATCCCTGACTAGGTACTGAGAAGAAAGATTTTATATATAATAGATGCAGGCATGGCTGTGTGGTTAAGAAGCTTGCTTTTCAACTGCATGGTTTCAGGTTCAGTTCCACTGTGTGGCATTTTCAGCAAGTGTCTTCTACTATAGCCCTGGGCAGAATAAAGCCTTGTGGATAGATGTGCTTGACAGACACTGAAAGATGCCTGTCAGATGTGTGTATGTATGTGTGTATATATATATATGGATGTGTTTATATATATGTATCAGCACACACCCCATATATATATATTAGAAGAAATGAGGTACTCAGAAAATCGGATGGTTTATATTTACAGATATTTATTTGTATATTACATTTTTTATACATCATATAACTTAGATCATGTATTAGCGCTTTCTCCCATTCTAGTGGGGTTTTCAAATCAAACTAAGTTCCTGTGTGAAAAGTTTTGACCATTTTATAGTGGTATTGAGTTTGTAGTGGTGGGGAGGAATATAAGACAGTACAAGAGGGTGATGGATGAGGAGAAAGTGAGAAAGAGAGAGCATGTGTGTGTGTGCTTGCGTGTGTGTGTTTTTGTATTTGGAATGAGTGCTAAAGAAAAAGAGGGGAAGGGAGAGGGAAGAAGAAGAAAAGAATTTTTTTGCTCTGCTGGACAGGATGCTTACTCCAAGGGGGGTCTAAGATCTTGGGGTAAAAGAATTTCAGTTTTGACCATTTCATAGTGTTATTGAGTGTGTGGTGTATATATATATATACTAGCATTATGACCCGTCGTTGCCGGGTCATAGTGCTAGTGCATGTATATATGTGTATATATATGTGTACATATTACATGTACATCTATATATATATACATCTACACATAAAATACAAAATGCAAGGTTATATCTTGATATCGCTAGTGATAACAATACTCAAAATATATAACAAATTGGAATTGTAGGCCCGTCTCTTGCAATTTCGATCAATTGTATCTTGTCCTCCCTCTACAATCCAGCCAACTTCTACTTCTGGGGGAACATTTTAAATTTTTATCCAGGACGTCCTACGTCCCAAATATAAAGGTAAAAATGAAATATTTCCACTTTGCAAGGTTCGAGTCAAGTACTCCCTTGCATGCTCCGTTGACTCGAACCTTGCTTCTATTGTGGCAAATTTACTGCCTCTGGTTAGATATCTTTCATATTCGCACCAAGACACTTTTCGATGGTGCTTTCCTCCAGGTGTTCAAATCTTTTTTTCTCTATATTGTATACTTTATAGACAATAGTCTTTTCTTTAATTTAATTTTTTATTTCATTTGGTAGTGTTATCCTAGATTCACCGTCTTTGTCGGTGATAAATCCGAAATAGGTTTGTATTTCTTCCTTTTTAATTTTAATGAGTTCGCGCCCACCAACGGCTGCAGCGAAATTCATTTTTGGACTTTCTTCTATCGAAGGCATTCTAACAAAAATGCTTCCGTATAAACGGTGAAAATATTGTCAATTTCCTCAAACAGGGACACAATTCAATTTTTAAACAATAATCAAAGCTCCTTCTCCCAAAGGGGGAGGGTTACAGTTTACAATTATTTAACAAATGCAACACAACGCTTCCCTTACGAGGAACCAACAAACATGATAACAATAGTTAAACAGTAATAATAATAACAACAAACCTTATGGTGAATCAAAAAGCAGTATGCAGTTGAAGCTATAGCCCTTTATGTATAAGAAATAAACCAACAACAGTACTCAGTTGAAGTGGCTGTTCGAGAAAACAGACATTACATATAGCCAAACTTCATATAGATACTTAATGCTAGCTAATTAGCAGATAATCTAATGTAAAAGTCGTGGTAAACGGTATGTGCACAGCTCCATCTGGACTATTCCATTTCTGCATGCTAATTTTATTTTTAATTTATTCCCATTCATGTGAAACCACTTATTCAAGTTCAAGTCATTGATGCAATTTTATACCAATTGCTATTTTTACTTTTGTTATGTTACGATTATATTATACTTTAGTTTGATTTTAATTATTACTTACTACATATAATTCAATTGTTATTATTATCTCTAATTTTTATTGTTAAAGTGAAAGTATCTGACATAAAATAGAGAAATGTTTTTGTTTCACTTTTAACACGTAATACTGAAATAGTGGAGAAGATATGATATTGCTATGGGCTCGCCCTAGACAAGGAGTTGAACATTTTTTTTGCCCATCAAACTAGATGGACCCTAAGTAAGGCATGTGTAAAATTTGAATGAAATTGGTTGTGTAGTTCTCAAGTTTTAGGGAAACACACAGACAGACAGACATTCTCAGTTTTATATATATAGAGAAGAGATATATGTATGTATGTATGTATGTATGTATATATATATATGTATGTATGTACATATGTATATATATATATATATATATATATATATATATATATATATAATATATATATATAATGCATTATATATATATATAAATATGATGATGATGATGATATATGTATATATATGTATATATATGACCCAGGAAAACCTGGGACGAGGTGGTGAAGCACGACCTTTGAACTTTAGGTCTCACTGAGGAAATGACTAGAGACCGAGACCTTTGGAAGTATGCTGTGCGTGAGAAGACCCGGCAGGACAAGTGAGACCATAATCCGTGGCCTCTACCTGGGATGTAGCCAGTCCACCTATGCCAGTCCACTTATGCATACCTTTCCTTCTTGGGACACAAAACTCTACTTGTGAAGACCTGTTGAGGCAAGTGAAAATCAAAATCCAAATCGATCAACATCAATGGAAATTGTGGCTGTGATACCAGTGCCGGTGGCACATAAGAGAACCATCCGAACATGGCCATTTGCCAGCCTTGCCTGGCACCTGTGCCAGTGGCACGTAAAAAGCACCCACTACACTCATGGAGTGGTTGGCGTTAGGAAGGGCATCCAGCCGTAGAAACATTGCCAGATCAGACTGGGCCTGGTGCAGCCTTCTGGATTCCCAGACCCCAGTTGAACCGTCCAACCCATGCCAGCATGGAAAGCGGACGCTAAACGATGATGATGATAATGATGTTGATGATATATGTATGTATGTATAATGCATTATGTATGTATGTATATATATATATAATATATATATGTATATATATATAATATATATATGTATTTATACACACACATGCAAACACACACATATAGGTATATATATATATATATATATGTATGTATGTATATGTGTGTATATATATATGTATAATGTATATATATATATATATATATATATGACAAAATAATAGTAACACCTTAAAATTTAAAACAAATTTATTTTCATATAGGGTAGGACCACCTTTGGCAGTAATTACAGCATGAATTCTATGAGGTATAGACTCATACAAAGTTTGAATTGTTTCGAAAGGAATTTTTGTCCATTCTTCAGTTAAAACAGTCTCCAGCTCTTGTAGTGATGATGGTGGAGGATATCGACTCCTTACATGTTTTTCTAAAATGCACCATAAATGTTCAATAATATTGAGGTCTGGGGACTGTGGTGGCCAGATAAGATGTCTAACTTCACTAAAATGTTCCTCGTGCCATTCAGTAACAACTTTAGCTGTGTGAATTGGTGCATTATTATCCTGAAAGATTGCATTTTCCTCTGGAAACAGTTCTGCGACTATAGGATGAATTTGATCAGATAAAATGCTTAAATAGTCTTGACTATTAATTCTGCTGTGAAGGGAAACTATTGGGTTGGTAGATTTCCAAGATATAGCCTCCCAGATCATCACAGATCCTCCTCCATGTTTAACAATTGGAAGAAGGCAGTCTGGGTCAAATGCTTCTTATGGCTGTCTCCACATGTATACTCGGCCAGCGGTCAGAAATAAGGTAAAGGATAACTCGTCCAAGAAAATAACATTCCTCCACTGCTCTAGGGACCAATTGTATAGGTTTTTACTCCACTCTAGACACTTCGCAGTGTTGTTTTTGAAAGTAGTGGTTTTCTAATTGCAGCTTTCCTTTGAAATCTGGCTTTGTGCAGCACCTGGCGAAAAATTTTTTGTGGAAACTGGGTTCTCAAGGTGGTCATTAAGCTCTGCAGTAATTTTGGGAGCTGTACTTTTGTGATCCTTTCTAACAATTCGTGTAAGAGTCCGATGGTCCCTATCTGAAAATTTTTATTTTCTTCTGGAGTTTTGTTTCGATGAGGAGGCTTTTCCCTCTCTTTCAAAGGCTGTCATTACTTTCGAGACAGTACTTCTCGATACACCAAACATTTCAGCTGTTTTTGTTACACTAGCACTTGCCATACAAGCACCAGCAATTTGACCTCTGAAAGTCCGATAGATCTGTCATTTTAATGAATTTTAATTACCTTTTTCTGATGATATCTGAAAAGAAACAGTAACTTTAGCAAACATATTAAGCAACACTAATAATAAATAAAAAAACATAAAAATAAACAAGCTTTTGATAGTTGTATAGATATATTAAAATTATGATACTTTGATGCTAGGTGTTTCCATTATTTTTTCCAACTCCTGCATATATATATGTACATGTATGTATGAGTATATATGTATTAGTCAGGCCATAACCCATGGCCCCTACCTGGGACGTAGTCAGTCCACCTGTGCATACCTTCCTTCTTGTGACACTTGTGAAGACCTGTTGAGGCAAGTGAAAATCAAAACAAATCAAAATAGATGAACATCAATGGAATTTGTATCTTTGTGGTACCAGTGCCGGTGGCACGTGGCACACAAGAAAACCATCCGAACGTGGCCGTAGCCAGTACCGCATCGACTGGCCTCCGTGCTGTGGGCACGTAACAAGCACCATCCGATCGTGGCCGTTTGCCAGCCTCATCTGGCACCTGTGTCGGTGGCACATAAAAACACCATCCGAGCGTGGCCGTCTGCCAGCCTCGTCTGGCACCTGTGTCGGTGGCACATAAAAAACACCATCCGAGCGTGGCCGTTTGCCAGCCTCGTCTGGCACCTGTGTCGGTGGCACATAAAATCACCCACTACACTCTCGGAGTGGTTGGCGTTAGGAAGGGCATCCAGCTGTAGAAACACTGCCAGATCTGACTGGACTGGTGCAGCTTTCGGGCTCCCCAGACCCCAGTTGAACCGTCCAACCCATGCTAGCATGGAAAGCGGACGTTAAATGATGATGATGTATATACAGTGATGATGATGATATTTGTGTATATATATATATAATTAATAAAAAAAATGGAGAAAAAAGACAAGGAAAACCAACAACACGAGCACATGGTACATGCAAAGTATTAATAAGATGTTCAGAGAAGTAAAGACTGAGTAGTTGTCTTACGTTTTGAGCAAAGCTCTTCTTCAGAAACAGGAGACATAGGAAAATCCAAAAGAAAAGGAAGAAGGAGGAAAAAATATTGCTAACAGTCTACATGTATATATATGTCATATTATGTGGAGAAAATCCCTGGAGAAGGGCATCATGCTCGGAATGGTCAGTGGCAAGAGAGGAAGAGGCCGACCAAGAACCCACTGGCTTGATATCATCAAGAGTGATACCGGAATGGACATAGCCAGTCTGAAAGAAGCGGCCCAGGATAGAACTGACTGGAGGACTAACTGAGAGTCGACTTTGACTGAGCAGATGTCATTTACTTGGAACGTACCTGTGTAACCCATACCAACAAAGAAAAGCATACATATAACATTAATCACAAACATACACACACACACACATATGTACATGCACTCACACATGTGCACTTGTAATTCAAACGTATGTTTGAATTCACAAATAACAAGGAAAATGTATTAAATCCATACTATGGTTTCAAATTTTGGTACAAGGCTTGCAATTTTAAGGGTTGGGATAAGTCAGTTACATCAACCACAGTGTTTTATCTGTTACTTATTTCATCGACCCCCCCAGAAGGATGAAAGGTAAAGTCAACCTCATTGGCATTTGAACTCAAAATGTAAAGACAGACGAAATGCTAAAGTTTCTGCCAACTTGATGCATTACTCAATACATACAATAAAGTTGATACATTTATTAAATGTTCTGCCCTTTGTCACTTAGATTTGATGTTTCTGCTTTTCACTGTGACTGGTATTATAAGTTAGATATCTGTCTTTTTGTAGATATTTCAGAATATACAAGCTTGATCAATGATTGGATAGAAAAGATAGTATAATGGTAATTACATCCAAATAATGTTTATAATTGTAATACTCATGTGGATAGCCAAGTTGGATCCCCTGGTAATATACATAAAAATATTACACTATCGTCAAGTATCACAAAACTCACTGAATGCAAAAAAACTGTTTCATTGCTCTGTATATTAGACCTCTCACTGTATGCAGACACTACTATACCACCAATTATAATAATAATTGCTAGCATGAATAAACAGTTTTATGATGGTGATATTAATTTTACACATGTTAATGTCAAAAATTATTCACTCCGTTTGCTATATATATATGTATATATACATGTGTGTGTGTGAGTGTGTGCACTTCCACTCTTACTACATTCACTTCTACACCCATTCCTGATTTCTCACCATCTCTCACCTCTCACTTTACACTCTTAGGAATCTACTCACCCATCCTTCCTTTATCTTGACATTCCATGATTGTTATAATTGAGTGTCATCATCTGTTAGGTGGTGTCTTTCATTTCCAGTCTTCAAGGAAAACATGTCTAGATACATGGAAATATCACCATACTACCTTAGTTGGAAACAGGTGAAGGTTGTTGACAGGAAGAGGATCCAGCTGTAGCAAATCTTCCTCCACAAAATTTTGCCCAAGCAAGCAAGCATGGAATAGTGGATGTTAAAGCGATAATGATGATGGTGATAGTCTACTGTCTTATACTTTGAGGGTTTATTCTGGTACCCCATTGCTACTATCTTACTTTCTTCCCAGCTACTCCTGATAAAATGCAGGGTTGTCACATATCTTCTCTGTAAGAAGATGCCTGTACATGTCCTTTTCCCATACTTCCTTTTTCCTGTTCTTTTTATGTCTTGCAAGTTACTTAGCAACATCACGAGTGCTGGTGATGCCAAAAAAGCACCCAGTACACACTGTATGGTGGTTGGCATAAAGAAGGACATCTGGCCATAGAAACCATGCCAAATCTGACATTCGAGCATGATACAACCTGGTGACCTTCCAGAGCTTGTCAAACCATCCAACCCATGCCAGCATGGAAAGCAGATGTCAAATGATGGTAATAATGATTTTATATGCATATATATAAAATACTGGTGGAATATTGCAATAAAAACAGCAATTTGGTGTAAGCACAGTAGGCAGATATTATTTTGTGGGACAAAGCAGTCATTCATTGTTGTAGAGATCGGCTCCCTGTTGTCTCCATAACAGTGAAATCAGCTGCCTGATAGATGTAAATATCTCATAAAAACTTGGAGAACTAATGGAAAACAGAGCTCTTATATCCAAATTTAGGATTTGCATTCATATCTATTGTTATGGTTGCACTGGGATACATTAGAACAGATTTGCTGAAAAAAAAAAACTTAGAAATGCTAGGGTTCTCTAAAAAGAACAAAGCAAACTGATTTCTATTCTCCAAGTATACTCGATGAGTTGTGCAGAGATAATTTGTAAAATATTCTATGGATTCTCTGTTTGTGCTGCTTTGGCTGAATATAAATTCACAATCACACACACAAATGACATACATATACGCATGCATGTACACACACACACATGTATAGTAAAGAACATGTACACCCACTACATGATTGCAATTTTATCCACACATACACACACTCATGCAAACACCAACTAATTCAAATATCTACAATCCTTAAGAGCTTTGTCACTTTGTTAGTGTCCAGTTCGAAATTTGCACATAAATTCCACCAAATATATTCTTTTATTGTTTCAGTCGTTTGACTGCAGCCATATATATATATATATATATATATATATATATATATATATATATATATATATACATGTTTTTATATATCGCATATGTCTGTGTATAAGATGACCTTTAAATCTTAAAACTTACCCTAAAAATTTGTGGGCATCTTATACCACCATTCTAAAAATCAAAGTTTGAATTTTAAGTGATTTTATAAGACAGCTAACCTTGACCTCAGTGCGATAACCACAGACATACGTGAACAGATTAACAAAATAGAAGAAAATTATAATGTAGGTAATAAAAACATTTTTACTTTTTATATTATTGGCATATCTTCATAATAAATAGCCTATTAGAGAGATAATTCTATATCATTGAAATCAACTTTTATCTATGAGAGCTCAGCTGACAAAATATAAACATTGAGTTATGGTTGTGCTCACAGTAACCTTTATCTTTTGTTAACCTTTTAAAAATTTTAATGGTGATGTATAACTAGTAATAAGATTTAGAATAACATAGTTATATTTTTCATAAACTATCTATTATCATTTGGTGGTAAATAACACAATTTGGATTACATACAACCTGTATTTTTCAATAAAATTATTTTACAGTAGGTGCATTTAAAACATAAGACATTATAAATCTTTCTTATTTCCTATCAAGATAAATAATAGTAATAAAACATCAAACCTCAATCCATAATTTCACACCACTCTCATCCATCCACCCTTTCTCTTGAAAATGAACAAACTTGCCAGGAGGAAAATCTATTTTGGACTTTGTTTTACATTTAAAAATAACCATGGGTTTTAATTTTATACCGTCAGCTAAGCTATGCAGGATAATACCACCTTAAACCCTGTTTTCTCATATCCTGTGCTTTTAATGTGCACTGTTTTTACTCCTTTTAAATCTACCATGTTGTTATCCAGCATGTCAAAGTTTAACGGAGTCTCATCCATTTTTCCATTATGAGACAATGGAAACTGATGCCTTTTTCTCAGCTGGATGATGAACTGGTGAAAACTGGTTACTTTGTTATCAACATCTCTCAGGAGTTTTTGGGTGACTTTTGTTTTCTCCCTTATTACCAGATTTTTTTTTCTGTTCATAAAATGATTGCACCAGCCTACTGTTGCTTTAAAATCTTTACTTTCTTCTTTATATGATTTAGCCTGTTTTAGGGCATAAGATCTTATCTTATTTCGTGTTACAATGTAGCCATGTCTCTACAGGGGAACCGATTTTACTACATCATTTTCCAACTTTGGCCAACAAATGCTTCCTCTTCTCATTGCACATTTTTGTTTGGGCATTTGTCTTAATTTTTCTTCATTCTTTCTCCACTCTCATACCATCATCTCTGTAACATCGAATGTTCTAACAGCAGCACAATCGTCCAAACTCTTGGCTACTTCTGTAACTTTCAATTTGAAACTAGCCTTATATTTTCTTCTTCTTGCTGGTGGTTGCATATTGGTATAAAATAATTATAAATTTCACTTGATTTGACAATTTGTGATTTTATATGAAGTATAGGTAAATACTCCAGGCTGACTGTAACTGTTTAGATCATATGAAGTCATATGAAGTACCATTATTGTATTGTTGTTAGTGAATTGTTATGATAATGATAAAGTTTTGATAAAGAAGGATCGGAATTCAAAAGAGATCAGCTCATAAATGTAAATAAAACCATGTGTATAGGAAAAACATGATATAGAATCGTTTTCGTTTTTATTGGTAAATGTTAGGGTATATACAGTATATATTAGCATATATTCTGTGAATAAGAAAACAAGAGGAAGAAGAAGAAAAGCACAAAAATCAGTATTTGCAAGCGATCAGCTGATGAAATGTAAACAATGGTTCCCTTTTAGGTGACATGTGTATGAAAAAATATGATATAGAAATAAATTTATACAGTTATATATTTAAGAGATGAGAAATTATGTACATTATTTACATTTGACGGATATTTGTCCTCATCTTGTTTGTTGTTAACACAATGTTTCAGCTGATATACTCTCCAGCCTTCATCAGGTGTCTTGGGGAGATTTCGAACCTGGGTTCTCATTCCTAAGGTATTGTTGTTGTTGTTGTTGTTGCTGTTGTTGTTCAGGTCACTGCCTGGAATCGAACTCGGAATCTTAGGGTTAGTAGCCCATGCTCTTAACCACTATGCCATGTGGCATATGGCGAAGTGGTTAAGAGCGCGGGCTACTAACCCCAAGATTCTGAGTTCGATTCCAGGCAGTGACCTGAATAATAATAATTATAATAATAATAATAATAATAATAACAATAATAATAATAATAATAGCATCGAAAAATACCTTAGGAATGAGAACCCAGGTTTGAAATTTCCCCAAGACATCTGATGAAGGCTGGAAGGTATATCAGTTGAAATGTTGTGTTAACAACAAACAAGATGAGGACAAATATTCCTCAAATGTAAATAATGTAAATAATGTCGAAATCGATATGTTATTTTGTTTATTTTAATTTCTAAGGATATAGTCTTTACATGGCTAATATTTCTAAAGATACCTGTCATTGCTAAAGCTAGCCTGTACATGAGATAAATTCCTGAAATTCTTTACAAATTTTGACCTCATCTTATCTATAGGTTGTCTTATACATGGAAATATATGGTGTATATATATATATATATATATATATATGTATATTTTATATATATATTTTTACACACATACACACACACACATTTGTATGCACATTAGTGATTCACGAAATCATCCATAGATTTTTATGGTGAATACATATGTACTGACAGAAAATTAAGTCCAGAATCAGTCAAATTGAACGGTCCCTACTGATGAGGCTACAGAATATGTTGAAACTGACCGATCCATATAGCGAATTTGTTGACAGGTGTTTTTGGGTGATTACACGCCCTGTTAGTACATATGTATACAATTATGTGCTTTAACTACGGCATTAGAGCTTTCTAGCTCTTATTTCCAACAATGTCGGTGTTCTAACACCCCAGTCATATTTGGTGACAATTACAGTTTTCCTTTTTGGTAACACATTGCACATGGCTGTTTATACTGATTTTATATATATGTGTGTGTATATATACATATATTTCGTTTTTGGACTTGATTTGCAAGATTCTTTATATGAGTTTGTGTGTTGAAGCATATTCTGTTGTGTCTGGGGAGAGTCATTCTCTTTTAGTACCTTATTATTTAACACACTCACCGGTAAAATTTCCACTTATTTTGTCTTTTTATTTTCCTAAAATTTTCGTTGTGTCTTGCAACCTTTTCAATAATCTTGACTATTTCAATAGTCAAGATTATTGAAAAGGTTGCAAGATGCAACGAAAATTTTAGGAAAATAAAAAGACAAAATAAGTGGAAATTTTACCGGTGAGTGTGTTAAATAATAAGGTACTAAAAGAGAATGACTCTCCCCAGACACAACAGTATATATATATATATATATATATGTATGTATATCTTTGTATGTATATGTATATATGTGTGTGTGTGTGTGGTTGTGTGTAATCAATAATATTGAAAGTAGGAGACAAAGATAGTGTGGCTTAAAGAAGTCATTTAGCACATGCACAATGTGCAAGCAAATATATTCAGTGTGTTTTTTTCATGCATATACTCATTGTAGTGTTTGTCTGCAATGTCTACATTGTATTTGAGTGCTATTATATGCACAAAGCACGTGCTCACCTACATGTACAGCTGTGGTTGATTGCATTAGTAGACAAATGAGTGAATAATGGAAATGAATAATAGTAAATGTGTGAATAATTGATGAATGGCAGGTAATGGATTGATGTAGATGTGTTCATAATGGAATACACTGCTGCTTACTTGTATTTTCATGCATACTCTCTTATCTTCATCCTCTTGGATGCACTCTGCCTCATGGTACACTCACATGCACAGTCATACTCATGAACATGTTCATGAACTGTAATCTGATTGGGTTTATATACGGGGTGTCCCAGAACTGACTGTCTATAAATTAACTGTATTTCTACTGTGTCACTTAACAAATTTCTACTAAGCTCCAATAAGTGTACATATACTAACATATGTATTAATATTACTTTTTCTTCCATGGCCTTACTTAGTCTGTTGCTTAGAAATCCACACATGCATTCATGTAGGAACTTCGTTTGCATTCTTGCTTCTGTATTTGATGGTAGTGGGGCGATTCAAGTTGTAATGTTTAACGTTCTCAAATATGTAAGTGAAAATTGGGTGCAGTAAAATTCCTTAAAATTTATAAATTGAAATCAAGTTAAAAAAAAAACAAGTGAAATGGGAAAATCATAGAGAATTGTTAGGAAGTCTGTGGGGTTAATTCATGGTTGTTCTGATAGGAGCTACTATAGAGTTTATGGATTCATTCATTGTCAGATAAGTCCACTGGCACTTGCATGAGTATAAAGGAAGTTATGAGGGGAAGGCTGTAGGTGATTACCTAATCTTTAAGATATCTCTAAATGTATTGGCTGAGGTTTACACTGAGTGGCTATCCTCACAGTCTACATGGTAAAGCTCAGGAATATAGGTGTGTTCGACCCTTTAGCATTCAGATTACTGTGTGAAAATAATTCTCATTTATTCATACAAAGCAGAATTAATCATGCATTATCTCATCGCTTTTGAGATTTCACTGATGTGATTGCTTATATTTAGAGTGACAGTGTGAGAGGCTGAATCTGGCCAGTTTGATAACAAATCAGGTGGAGTATTTAGGCCAGTTGTGGCTAGTTTAAATACTAAAGGGTTTATCTGTAACAGATAAGCTGATGTGTGAATATAAGATATAGTTTATTTGAACCAGTAGCAATCATAGATTATCTGCATGAGTAATCCTGATTTCTTGGGATATTGAAAAATTTCCTGGAAGTTCATGTCTTAAAATATTTAATATTGGTTTCAAATTTTAGCACAAGGCCAGTAAGTTCAAGGTATGGGGTTAAGTCAATTACGTTGACCCCTGTGCTCAACTGCTACTTATTTTATTGACTCCAAAAGGATGAAAGCAAAGTTGACCTCAGTGGAGTTTGAACTCAGAATGTGAAGATGGAAGAAATGAAACATTTTGCCTGGTGTGCTACTTAAAATATTTAATATCAAAGAAAGGTTTATACACAGGAACTAACATAGACAACATGGCTAGACAGATAAATCTAACTTCTCTGCTTTATTATATATGTGGTTTTAATATTTCTGTGGTTTACTACTCCTGAAATCACTTATAGGCAGCTTTTTATTAAAAGAGATTGTAATTCTAATCTTATACTGAATTTGAAATGTATACATGCATAATTCTCTTTCCTTACTCTCATCCTCTGATCTAGTCACTGTTTCTTTGAAATACAAATTGATTTATTTTCATGGTGACTATTGTTGTGAATACAATCACAATCTGGGACTACTCTCACTATGTATGTTGTTGGCATGTATTTCTATTATGTAGATATACATTATATATATCTGTGTTGTGTGTGTGTATGTGTGTTTATGTTTATGTTTGTGTGTGTGTGTGTATGTGTATATATATATATATATATATATATATATATATATATATACATGGTCTGATCAATACATATCCAGACTGTTGCCATAGTAATGAAGAACAGAGAGTAAAGATGCTTGGCACAGATTGACTTTGAACTCTGCTGTGCATGCACTCTAAGTTTTAACATGCTAGCTCACTTCTGCTGATTACAGCAATTCTTGAAAGGAAGGTGTGTAGCATGTGATCATCATATTAACCTTAACAGAGGAAGTTGAATAGGGAATCTGCATCAAATTTTGCTAAACCTTGGTGATACCTGCTTAGAGGCCTATGCAAAGTTTTCAAGAAGTCTTCTTTGTTTTTCAACACAATGAAGGACCTGAAATCCAAGTGTCTTTTTGGTCAGCTGAAAGCAGTTTTGGCACAAACTTGGCAGACATGCATCTCATACCCAAATCTTCAGTGATAATGGACTGAACTGAACTGTAACTCAACTGCACTTCCTCTAATAACTCATGGATGGTGATTTGATGATTTTCCCTCAGCTGCATGCACATCTGCGATGTTTTTCTCAGTTCTGTTCATTGTGGGTCTCCCAGAACGTTTGTCAACATCAACATTTTTTTGGTTATCTTGGAGATGTCTGAACCACTCATACACTTGTATGTGGCTCATACACTCCTCTCCATACACTTTCTGCAACTCTGTGTAGGCCTCTGAACAGGTATTGCTATGACAACTTTCTCTGTCATGGTCAATGTGATGATCACATGCTACACACCTTTCTTTGAAGCACTGCTGTAAAGAGCAGAAGTTAGCTAGAGCATTAAAACTTACTGTGCATGCACAGCAGAGTTCAAGGTCAATCTTTTACAGCTGGATGCCCTTCCTAACACCAACCACTCCACAGAGTGGACTCAGTTCTTTTCACATGGTACTAGTACATGCGAGGTTAGTTTTGGCATGATTTTTACAGCTGGGTGCCTTTCCAAACATCAACCGTGTTATGGTGTGGACTAGATGCTTTTTATACATATGTTTGTGTGTGTGAGTGTGAATGTGTGTGTATATATGTATATATATGTGTCTGTGTATACATGTATATATATGTGTGTGTGTGTATGTATATATATATATGTGTATATATATATATATATACATATATATATATATATATATATATATATATATAATATATATATATACATATACATATATACATATACATATTATATATATATATATATATATATATATATATAATACATGCTAGCATGGAAAACGGACGCTAAATGATGATGACATACATACATATATATATATATATATATAAATATCATCAAAATCGTAATCTATCAACATCAATAGAATTTGTAGCTGTGATACCAGTGCCGGTGGCACGTAAGAGAACCATCTGAACGTGGCCGTAGCCAGCGCTGCCCGACTGGCCTCTGTGCCGGTGGCACGTAAAAAGCACGCACTACACTCACGGAGTGGTTGGCATTAGTAAGGGCATCCAGCTGCCAGATCAGACTGGGCCCGGTGCAGCTTTCTGGCTTCCCAGACCCCAGTTGAACCGTCCAACCCATGCCAGCATGGAAAGCGGACGTTAAATGATGATATATATATACATACATACATATATATATATATATATATTGGTTTTTATGGTCAGACAGGCAGCACTGGCATCGGCTACACTTGAATGATATATTTTTACGTGCCACTAGCATGGGTGCCAGTCGGGCGGTACTGGCATCGGCCATATATGTATATAAGGATTCACAATGGATTCACATAAAGGCTAATGGAAAAAGCATACTTTTTATGTGGCAAATGCAAAGAGACATACAAGAAATAGATTATCTTAAATGATCAGTAATAGATAGCTTTTGTTACTTTGATGATGTAATTAACTATGAAGAGGGGTGTTCTGAAAGTATACTAGCCAGATTAAGAGCTGTTTGGAGAAAGTCCAGGAAGACGATACTTTTGTTAGTAACAAAGGTTTTTCTCTCTCAGAGAGGTAGATCATGTGATGCTTGTGTATGAACTGCAATGATAATGGACTTTGAATGCAGAGAACCTGTGAAGACTAGAAAACAATGAAGCAAGCGTGCTCTGCTGGATGTGTAATGAATGATGGAGTACACTTAACTTGAGAGAAAACCTGAATATAAAAGGAATCAAATATACTGTACAGTATACAAGACTGCACTGGTACAAGGTTATGATGCATGTTACAGAGGACATTTGTATTAGGTATAAAGAAGCATTGTGCTCTCCAAGTGAATGGTACCTGTGGAAGAGGGAGATGCCTTGAATGCAGTGAAAGTGGTGAAGACTGATTTGAAGTTATTGCATCTCATAGAAGAGGAGACTACAAAGGACTAGGTTGGTTGGTGATAAGCAATGTAGAAGACACGTCCACCTGTGTAGGTGTGGTGAAATGGATGCTAAAATTTCGTCACTGCCAATTTTAGCATCCATTTCACCACACCTACACAGGTGGATAGTCCTTTGTAGTCTCTTCTATATAGAGTCAAACCCCAGACCAACCAAAACCTTGAAAATGGATTTGGTAGAAGGAAACTGAAAAAAACCTATCATATGTGTGTGTGTGTCTCTCTCTCTCTCTCCTTGTTTTGACATTGTGAAAGTTGTAAACAAGTGTCACCACACAAGTGGCATCATTTGCTTCCAATCCTCTGTGACAATATATCAGGACTTGAGGAAATATCACCTTTGCATCTCTCCATTACCCCTATACCCTATCACTCATCCATCTACCTTGACCTCTTTGTCACTCATCTGTCTGTCATTCATTCTGTTATCAGCTCTCTCTTCTTTTCACTTTGACTGTATTATACCGTCAGTCACTGTAGCTAAAGATGATAGTGAATCTCACTTCTTCTTTATACTATGATTCCAGTGTAACTAGGGATGTTAGTGCACCTATCCGACCCTCTTATCTTTTCAACATTGAACACTTTTCTCTCATCCATATCACCTAACTCTTTCCACTTGTCCCAGTATATATTCACTGTGTACACTTAATAGATATACTCATTTATTTCCTTGATTTCATTGTTTCTCAACTCTATACAGCCTTGTGCTATGTTTTCAGACAGCATGTATTTTGTTTACATGTGGTTCGTATTAAGGGCTACTGCAGAGTGATAGGTGTCCAGCTCTGTCTGCATGGTCTGTTGCTGATATGTGGTTTCAGTAACGAGTATGATGTTATCTACGAACTGTAGGTGAGTTACTAGCTTGCTGTTGATCTTCACACCAATTGTCTAGTCAATGTTTCTAGATGTGGCAAAGAGCGTTGGAAATATGATAGTGAAAATGTGTATGTGTGTGTACATGTACATGTATGTACATACATGTATATATGCATGTGTACATGTATATATATATATATATATATGCATGTGTATGTGCATGTATATATGTGTGTGTGTATATATATGAGGTCGACTTTGCCTTTCATCCTTTCGGGGTCGATAAATAAAGTACCTGTTTCGCACTGGGGTCGATGTAATTGACTTAATCCCTTTGTCTGTCCTTGTTTGTCCCCTCTATGTTTAGCCCCTTGTGGGTAGTAAAGAAATATATATATATATATATATATATTATATATATATATATTATATATATATATATATAGATATAGATATTTACACACCCACACACACATATATATATATATAGATAGATACAGTAAATATATATGTGTGTGTGTATACCACGCTATATCATCATTGTCATCTTAATGTCTACTTTTCCATCCTTGCTTTGGTCAGGAAGATTTTCTGTTGAGGCAAATTTCCTATAGCTAGATGGATTTCCTGTCACCAAACTTCACTTGTTTCCAAGCAAGGTGATATTTCCTCAAGTCCTGATATATTGTCACAGAGGATTGGAAGCAAACGATGCCACTTGTGTGGTGACACTTGTTTACAACTTTCACATTGTCAAAACAAGGAGAGAGAGACAGACACACACACACACACACATGTGATGGGTTTTTTTCAGTTTCCATCTACCAAATCCATTCTCAAGGTTTTGGTTGGTCTGGGGTTAGAGTAGATGATATCTGTCTAAGCTGGTGTGTTGTGGGACTGAATCTGAAACTATGTAAGCAAACTTCTTAATCACAAAATTTCTTTGCAGTTCTTTTATCTTAATGTATGTTTTAAACTCATTGAAGTTAGGAGAGAAAAATGTATATGAATAGAAAAACCAGTAAAATAAATCTCTGTATTGATTTCTTCTTTCTGTTTCTCAGAATACGAGTGGTAACCTATAACATCCTGGCGGACCTTTACTCGGATTCAGACTTCAGTAGGGAACAACTGTATCCCTATTGCCCTGCCTATGCTCTCAATATTCATTACAGAACTCCACTCCTATTAAAGGAAATCACAGGTAAACTGAATATATCTATTGATTCAGGAATTGATGATAAAAATTAATCTTAAGCTTCAGTAAGCTCTCTTCTTTACCTTTGTATTGATGTCCTGCCAAATTTTCTATTATTATTGTTCTGATAAAAAAAAAATTCTCTTTCAACTATTAAATACTACATGGAGATGGAAGTTTATTGATCTTTATAGAATTAATCAGATCTATTTTTTGACATTGTTGCTTTACTGAGTAAATTAGAAATAACATATTTATTCATTTGAATTTTTCTTTAGGACATGACATATAAAAAAAGTGTATAGTCAGATTTATTATGATTGCTGTCTAATAGACATTGGAGAAGTTCATTTATCTTTAAAACTATATGCAAATTTGAATATGACCTTTGAGCTTTTCTGCTGTAGGTTGTAAATGTGTATCTGGTGAAAAGTCAACCAGTGAAAAATTCACCAGCACAAAAGCATACTTAGAAGCATTTGAGATATATTTTTGATGAAATATTTTCATTATCAAATACTTACATCTTTTCAAAAGAAATATATATATATATATATATATATATAGTTATCCGTAATAATGAAGGGTGAAATTAATTAATTTGGAATAATTATCAATTACACCAAGTAGTCTTCGGCATGTAAAAGCCTCATTCGAGGAAAATTTAAGTAATACTAAGCAATAAAGGGTTTAGCAACGAATTGCCTTACCACATACCGAATTTAGAAATAGCAGTCAAAGAGTTATAGCTATTTCTTCTACTAAAAAGGGAGATCTCAGTAAAAACAGCAATTGGAAGGCAGACACAAACAGGTAAGAGAGAATGAATTGACGGCAATCTATCATACAATTTTAAGTTATCTACGGACGTACGTTTCGAAATCAAGTTTTTAGGAAAGCATAAGAATTAAATATTAAATAATTCTATCTTACCAAAAACTTCTTTTCTCTTCAGCGTAGAATACTATAATCATAAATGATTATATATTGAATTTTGAGATACTAGAAGGCACCAACTCAACTCAGTATCAGAACGAGCTAGAATCCGCAACTAGTATCACCAAATTCAATGCGTGAATGAAAAGATTGTGTCACCAGCCCCTTCCCACCCTTCATTATTACGGATAACCATATTTTATCTCAGTAGATGACCACAGCATCTTGTTTTGGCTACACGCGGGTGGGAAGGGGCTGGTGACACAATCTTTTCATTCACGCATTGAATTTGGTGATACTAGTTGCGGATTCTAGCTCGCTCTGATACTGAGTTGAGTTGGTGCCTTCTAGTATCTCAAAATTCAATATATAATCATTTATGATTATAGTATTCTACGCTGAAGAGAAAAGAAGTTTTTGGTAAGATAGAATTATTTAATATTTAATTCTTATGCTTTCCTAAAAACTTGATTTCGAAACGTACGTCCGTAGATAACTAAAATTGTATGATAGATTGCCGTCAATTCATTCTCTCTTACCTGTTTGTGTCTGCCTTCCAATTGCTGTTTTTACTGAGATCTCCCTTTTTAGTAGAAGAATAGCTATAACTCTTTGACTGCTATTTCTAAATTCGGTATGTGGTAAGGCAATTCGTTGCTAAACCCTTTATTGCTTAGTATTACTTAAATTTTCCTCGAATGAGGCTTTTACATGCCGAAGACTACTTGGTATAATTGATAATTATTCCAAATTAATTAATTTCACCCTTCATTATTACGGATAACCATATTTTATCTCAGTAGATGACCACAGCATCTTGTTTTGGCTACACGCGGGTGGGAAGGGGCTGGTGACACAATCTTTTCATTCACGCATTGAATTTGGTGATACTAGTTGCGGATTCTAGCTCGCTCTGATACTGAGTTGAGTTGGTGCCTTCTAGTATCTCAAAATTCAATATATAATCATTTATGATTATAGTATTCTACGCTGAAGAGAAAAGAAGTTTTTGGTAAGATAGAATTATTTAATATTTAATTCTTATGCTTTCCTAAAAACTTGATTTCGAAATGTACGTCCGTAGATAACTTAAAATTGTATGATAGATTGCCGTCAATTCATTCTCTCTTACCTGTTTGTGTCTGCCTTCCAATTGCTGTTTTTACTGAGATCTCCCTTTTTAGTAGAAGAAATAGCTATAACTCTTTGACTGCTATTTCTAAATTCGGTATGTGGTAAGGCAATTCGTTGCTAAACCCTTTATTGCTTAGTATATATATATATATATATATCAATATATATACCGGAGTAAGCACATAAATGTGAAACAAGGTGGAAAAAAGAGTACTCAAATACCAGAGATAGAATAATATGCTTTATTTAAAAGCAGCAGAAATATAACAAAAGCTGTTATTCAGAGTTTCATGTTCCTGTTCGTCAGACAGTTTTGTTATTTCTGTTCCATTTTAACAAAACTGTCTGGCAAACAGGAACATAAAACACTGAGTAACAGCTTTTGTTATATTTCTGCTGCTTTTAAATATAGTATATATATATATATATATATATATATATATATATATATATATATATATTATATATATATATATATATGGTGACAGTTTATTATAATGTTTATAGTATTTAAAGAACAGAAGTATTTGTTTTTTAAATTATATTCAGGTTTCAATCATAATAATATCTGTATATTAATCTTATTGGTTATTTATTAATTCAATCTTCATATTTAATAATTCAGATAATATTTTTGACAATGAAAATTTTAAATTTTAGTCTTCCATACTGAAGGCTGACAGCAGAATTCCATGGGATGTGTCTGCCTGTTGTGCTATATATTTAATATATTATCATTACGATAGAAAAACGTAAAATTATTAAATTCCTCTTAAGCTCTACATTGTACATCAGGTAATAGATACAAATACATGCTGGTTATGTCATCCTAAATATGGTGATTACACTTAACTGGGAAATAATGGGTAGCATTTAGTTATTGTGGGAAATATGCACCCCTAATAATTAGACTTAAAAATTTGGAGAAAAAAGTGCAGATTATTCTTGAAAAAATATGATATCAAAATGAACAAAAATAAATTCAATCTTCTCACTTATATTTTGTTTCTCTTTCTAATGTCTATTAAACGGACTAGCTTTGAAATGTTACCAAAACAGAAAAATATTTTACTTTGAATTAGCTAACATTTTATATATTACAAGATGTTTGCATAGCATTGTCTTAATTTCATGAATGAAGATAATGCTTATTAATTCTCTCAGTTTTATGATAGTTTGCAATATTATTTCCTTCCAGGTTACAATGCTGATCTTATTTGTCTTCAAGAAGTGGACAAAAAAGTATTTGAGCATGATTTGTTACCAGATCTGTCTTTGTCTGGTTTTGAAGGTCTTCTCTGTTTAAAAGCTGGTCAAGTACCTGAGGGTAGTGCAACATTCTTTAACAAATCAAAGTTCAAGTAAGTTTTAATATTTTCTCTTTTAATGAAATATAAGGACTATTTCAGATCTCACACTCAGCACTCACTTTATCAACACTTTTCAAACAACACGAAAATCTACTCCTTTTTCATACCGGCTGACTCTTTGGTGTTTTAACTCATTCTGTATGATAATCCATTTTAGCAAGTACAGTTCAAAGTGTAAATTGTATGATGTAGGTGTCAAAAGTTTTGTATGTATTGCAGTAAAATATTTTCAATAAAGTAAGGAAACCTGACTAGATAAAAACAATCAAAGCATGATTAAATGAAGATGATCTTGAGGAAAAAATTATAAAAGTGTCCTTAATATTAGAAGCATTGATCATAATGTTATCCTTTGTCTCTAGCTTCTAAGAATTCTTGCAAAAATAGAAGGAACACTTTTTTTGGACAATTGGTTAATAATCCCCCTCTCTTCACTTTTTGTGTACATTCTATATAATTGATTAACCTCATCTAATCCTTTATGAAGCTAGAATTCTTTCCTCAACTTTTATCACTACTACAATGATCACTGCTTCTATAAACTTTGTTCTACTCTACACAAGACATTTAAATATATCTATCATGTCTCCCATAGGCTGACAACATTTACTTCATTCATCATCATCATCATTTAACGTCCGTTTTCCATGCTAGCATGGGTTGGATGGTTTGACCAGGGTCTGGGAAGCCAGGAGACTGCACCCGGCAGTGTTTCTACAGCTGGATTCCCTTCCTAACGCCAATCACTCCGTGAGTGTAGTGAGTGCTTTTTATGTGCTACTGGCACAGGGACCAGAGGAAGCTGGCAAACGGCCAAGATCAGTTGGTGCCTCTACGTGTCACCGACACGGACGCCAGTCAGGTGACGCTGGCATCTGCCACATTCAGAGGGTGCTTTTAACGTGTCACCGGCACGGGTATCTTTACAATTTCCATTTGATTTTCATTTTGATGTTGGTGTTAATGTACTTGATTTAATGGGTCTCCTCAAGAACAGTGGCTCACTCTACGATCCAAGTGAAAATAAATATTTGGTTTAAGAAGTAAATCCCTGCTGTGCTAACCTTGGATTTACTTTTTAAACCAAATATTTATTTTCACTTTAATAACTGCATATTTGCTAGATTATTTTTCTTTTCCTACCTTTTCTTTGAATGTCAACCTGTAATAATTGCAACAGTCAAAAAAAACAGTTTGACTAATTAGTCTGTCCTTGTCCATCTAGGTTAACAACTATGTCTTTCTACATATCTATGGAAGCATATTAGAGTATGTTTGTATAAGAAAATAAAAGTTTTCTTCTTTGTAAAAATGTTTTTATATAAATCTCATATGCTTCTATTAAACATTCGTATTTTTTTTTCATAATCCCACTTCAAACTTATTAAACTCTTTATCATACAAGCTATTGAGATCCTTGCATAGTCACTAAATCTACCTGGAATATGAAGCCAAATCTCTTCCAAATCAAGCCATGCTATCATATGAAAAGGATGGACACTTTAGATAATGTAATACAGGAAACAGTGTGTATGAATTAGACAGGATAATACCTGTTGGATCATCTTTTGTAATAGGACTGCTTGATCTGACTTTAGCTGGGGCTATACAACATTTATCCAGCTTATAAAAGTTTTATCTATTTTTATCTCCCATGATACAACAAATGCCCTAATTTTTAGGCAATAACAATTCTCCTGCTTTAAACACTATGACTGAAATAATTTATCCTTATTATTTTAAGAAAATAACATACAATTATGTATCCCAAATAGATAAAGGACAATTTCCTTTGCTGTCTCAAGTAATTTGAGCCATTTACTCTTCTTAACATGCAACTAATATGGATCACAAAACTGTGTTTACTTCTTTATCTGTCTTTTACAAAAAAAAAAAAAGTCTTGACTTTACTAAAACTGCTTTTGCTAAAAAGACTTATACACTTTGGTTAGATTACTTTTGTCCTTAGAACAAATATCAATCCTCTGAACTAAAGTAGTCATGAGATTGCAATATAAGTTCCTGCTAGTCTTTTATAAAAGCTCACCTCACACATGTCTCATAAAATTGATATCACTAATGTCTGTGTGGTTGAATGTGTAAATAGTAAAACAATTGAGTCTTACCTTGGTTACGGTTACCTTTATTCAGGGGCATGAAGGAAAATATTCACTTGCTCTTAATTCCTTCCACTGCCAGTTGGAGATATTAAATTTAAATAATCACCAGAACAATGTAAACAGGCTCTACTGATCTTCTCAATCCTAGACATACTCGCTTGGCTTTTCTGATGTAACTTGTATTTTTTTTTATCTCTTCTTTGCCATCCTGTGTTCTACATTGCTCATCATATTACTGTCTGTTAAATATATTTAATCAATATTTGGAAACACGTTTCATTAAAATTTTATGCCTTAATTTCTCAAAAATCTTTGGTACATTTCAGATTGGTTGATAAACACGATATAGTCCTGTCTGAAATTATTGAGTCTGACAGCAGGTTTAAAGATATACTGAATTTGTTGGAATGTAATGAACAATTAATGCACAAAGTTTTACAGAAGCAAACTATCCAACAGGTATGACATTTTTTTGTACTATTAATTTCACCATGAAAGATCTGAAAATTTCTAATTATTTACACCTGTACTATATTTTGATTGATTTTGGTCCTATACTTTGAATAAGACACTTGATGCTGATCAGAGATCAAAATGATGGAAACATAATGTGGAGGTAGATATTAAAATACATTTCAATTCTAAAGATGAGATTAATAAGTCTCTAAAATTATAATCTTAAGAAAAACTTATCTAATTATTTAGACAGTTAAGATATTTTTACTTTTATTACTTTGATTCTTAAATTTTGTCTTAAGGCAATAAAGTCTGCCAGATGTTCTGACATAACACTGATTAATATGATGAGAAAGTTGCTTGTATAGTTTGTAGTTAAACATTATTGTTCCCAACCAACAAAGACTTTTGGAATTTTTATTTTTGGATATTAATTTAAAGAAATAGGTGAATGAGTTGCTTGTATTTAATGGTTGGTATGTTGGCAGAATTGTTACAGCATCAAACAAAATCCATTGTAATCTTTCTTCAAGTACTCTATGTTCTGAGTTCAAATTTCTTCTAGTTCTCTACATTCTGAGTTCAAATTCCACCAAGGTTGACTTTGACTCGCATCCTTTTGAGGTCACTAAAATAAAACACTAGTCACATACTGGGGTCAATGGTACTGACTAATTCCTCCACTCAAAATGTAAGACCTCGTACGTATTTTAGAAACAATGACTTAGAACATTTTTTCAAAATTAAATTGAATATAAGTTTTAACGTATTAACCACAGGGATTCATTCAGCCTTGTTTCTACTGATGTTTTAATTTCTGTGTCTCCAGGACGGCATTGTCTGAATTATTCCTCTTACCTCATTCATAGTCGTAAGTTATAAATTCAAATCCACTGTATACATTTTATCGTGTTTTTTTAGCAGAATACTTTCCTCTACATTGTCTGTTAGTTTTCTGAAGAAGGTACTGAATGAATCATCTGAAAGACCTTCAGAAGCATTTACACTTATCACTTCCCTTCTGGGATTTAGTATTTTCACATCTGACTTTCTTACGTCTTTCTCACCTAGCAATCATTTTTTTTTTGCATCCTTAGAGTAGTGTCTCATGAATGTAACAACCCATGCTAGCATGGAA
The DNA here is from genome assembly GCF_006345805.1 of Octopus sinensis. Taxonomy (NCBI): domain Eukaryota; kingdom Metazoa; phylum Mollusca; class Cephalopoda; order Octopoda; family Octopodidae; genus Octopus; species Octopus sinensis. Next base: position 75,990,541 of record NC_042998.1, on the reverse strand, counting down.
AGTGGACATTAAACGATGATGATGATGATGATAATGATGAATGTGCTATTATTAATGTCCAGGCACTCTTGTATCTCTTTACTCTGATTCACATTCATTACCTATTACCTACCACTACACAGCATCATGCTTCAATGTAGTTGCTAGAAATAGCAGACAAATCTCTCAAGTCTTACTCCTACTGTCTTAAAAAGTGGAAGGTGCACACATTGGATAATGTAGTCTTAAATACAATGTGAATGAAAAATGAAGGTGAGATAGTCATAGCTGAAATGTCTCTGGTCATGCACTTGCTTGGTTAGAGCTGATGTGAAGCTAAACAACAAGAACTTCAACTTTTACACATAGTCTATTTTTGTTGCCTTTTGTTGCCAGCAGAAGCAAAAGCTCCTTGAAATTCTTCTACCCCTTCCTTATTATTTGCTCACTACAGAGATTATCTAACAGAAACTATTAACTGTCTAGTGAGAATGTAAGCTATCCAAGGTAATTATTTCATGGTAGTTTCTAATTATTGTACATCAAATATCCTCATTTTCAGCCAGTCTACTTTTTCTATGCTCATTTCTTGCTCTGAGTGGTAATCTCCTACATATCAAATAAGGTCATTTCCCAGATGGCACTGCAATTTTGTGTTATTTATTAATAATTAGAACTGTGGTCAATATGGTTTTGATTCTCAATGCTTTATTCCCTACTAAGTAGCCAGTTTAAAATGTTTTGTTTAGCTCTGTTTCTTCTCTGAAAACTTAGATCTTCAGCATATAAAGGCTTTCAAGGACAACCAGTCCTGCAATCTGATGCTTTTATTTGATTGTATTTAAAAACACAGCCCCAGTGAACACTTACCTATCTGTTCACTAAATTCTTCATTGAACTTGTTGCACTCTTGTACATGGTTTGACCAACTCTTACACAAGTCATTCTTTTACACTTAGTACTCACTAGGCCTCTGGGTGTCAGCCTAGTATAGTTATCTGTTCTTCTTTAATAATTCAGTTGGTTCAGAAGAATTATGGTATATGCTCATGCATAAAACTGGTTGTTATGCTTTTGAACCACGTGGGAAATTGTGCTAACTATAAATAGTTTCCATGATGTTATGTTTTATAAATAGCTTTCATAGTATAATTGTCTTTTCTGAACTAGTAAAGAAATATAAAAAAGACAGGCTTGGAAAGATTGGAAGAAAGTGGGCATCAGAGAGCGATACTAAGAAGCTAGATGTCTGGTATACTTTGCTGGATGGGAAGCAGAAAATAAGGAGTTCACATATGTTTTGTGATGTGAGACCTGAAATGTTTCAGATTGCAAGACACTGTACCATTGAATTATAACTGAGGAGAAGCACATACAAATGGATAACAGCACACTTGCTTTCTTTCTCCTTTCATAAGGCCTAAGTAATTATGCCTCCCATCACATAGTCTGGGAGGTGCTGCTTTGGATTTGGGAGGGGCTGCTTTATTCTCCTGTACTGCTAACCATTACTTACTCTCCCTGACATCATTCTGTTATTGATATCTATCAATCTCTTGCCGTCACCAACTTGACCACTTTCTCTCACCAACTAACTTGTTATTGACAATCGTTACTCTCTTACCACTGACCATTTGTATGGCTGTCCACCTCTCCCTCTCTTCCACCTGCAAAGTTGTAGCTGCTGTTGGTGTCTCTCCCCCATTACTGTCTCTTTTCCATTACTCCTTGCCATTGCTCCTTGTAGTACATTTTTTCCCACACTGTCACTCCAATTAGACTGTTTCCTTGTCATATTATCACTTCTTTCTTCCTTTCACCTTAGTTTATCTTCTGCAATCACCCTTTCTCCAGCTCACTCTGTGATCGTTTCTCCCTCTCATTTCAATCATCACAATCACTTACTTTCTCTCCATCACACTCTCACTTCTGTCTTTCTTTCATTCTACTATTGGTTCCATAATAAAATGCACCCAGTACACTCTATAAAGAGGTTAGTGTTAGGAGGACATCCAACCACAAAAAACATACCAAAAAAAAAAAAAAATACAAGAGAAATGTGTTCCTCTTCCTGGCCCATTGGGAGATGAGAGTGGGAGTAATTTCAAATAAGAACTGCCTTGAATCATGACAACCCATTCAACACATGCCTGCATGGAAAGTAGATGTAAAACAATGATGATGTTATTTTTTCATTTATTCTTTATTGAGAGTTATATCATTTGGCAGTTAGCAAGAACTTTTAAACCTTTTGTCGTCGTCGTCCACCTCCTCCTCCTCCTCCTCCACCTACTACTACTACTACTACTACTACTACTACTACTACTACATGTTTTCAATACTGGCATTGGTAGGACGATTTGACCAGAGCTGGCAAGCTGGAGAGCTGCTCCAGGTTCCAGTCTGATTTGGCTTGGTTTCTATGACAAGATGCCCTTCCTAATGCCAACTACTTTACTGTGTGTGCTGGGTGCTCTTAACATTCTGAGTTTCAAATGTTAAAGGTAGCTGAGAAATATATTTAATCATCTTCAGTACTCTGTTGATTCATATTATCTTTCTTGTACTCCTAAAACACAACTTTCACCATGTATTTTGTTTAACAACATCTGTTTTATCACCGTCCACAAAACACCACTATTTAAAATATTTTTAAATTGGTGAAGATTAATATCACTTTATTTTTGAAATACTATTGTTTTATGTTGAGATAAGTATCGATTGTATTATAACATGTACAGCATACTATTCTTGGCCATTCCAAATTATGATGCTTTCCATTTTAATTATGGTTTACTTTATCCCTATTTTGACCCTCAATGTTCCATCATTCCTTTTCTGCACCTAGTTGTTTTGTTAACTAGTATATGTAGTTAATTTCTTTAGAATCATTAATATTGTAAGTTTATGATATAGGCGTAGGAGTGGCTGTGTGGTAAGTAGCTTGTTTACGAACCACATGGTTCCGGGTTCAGTCCCACTGTGTGGCACCTTGGCAAGTGTCTTCTACTATAGCCTCGGGTCGACCAAAGCCTTGCGAGTGGATTTGGTAGACGGAAACTGAAAGAAGCCCGTCATATATATGTATATATGTGTGTGTGTGTGTGTGTGTATATGTTTGTGTGTCTGTGTTTGTCCCCCCCAACATCACTTGACAACCGATGCTGGTGTGTTTACGTCACCGTAACTTAGCGGTTCGGCAAAAGCGACCAATAGAATAAGTACTAGGCTTACAAAGAATAAGTCCTGGGGTTGATTTGCTCGACTAAAGGTGGTGCTCCAGCATGGCCACATTCAAATGACTGAAACAAGTAAAATAGTAAAATAGTAAATAGTATAGGTGCAGGCATGGCTGTTCAGTTAAGAGGTTCACTTCAGACCCACATAGTTAAGGTTTCAATCCTTCTAGATGTTGTTGAATGGCATTTTATACTATAACTGCAAATTGACCAATACCTTATGGGTGAAATTGATAGATGGAAACTGAAAAATCTTGACCTGTGTGTGTGTGTGTGTGTGTATACGTGTGCATGCACACGCAAGTAAGTTCATATTTCTCTTCATCTTCATGTGTGTTTGCTGATTGTAAACAAAAGTATCAGTATTCATACAGGGTTGTGCTGTGTTTTTACAGTCTACTGCAAAAGCATGTCAGGGATTCTTGGAGATATTGCACGATGTTTGTAAATAAAGAATGCATTCAAATGATGCTGTTTGTTTCCAGTTCCCAATCTAACTTTATCCAAGCTGTTTGTTTTTCAGTGGGTGGGGATTATTACCTTGCTTAGAAACAGTTAGGGGTTGGCATCCAGAAGAGCATCCAGTTGTGGAAAACTCTGCTCTAACATAATTTTGTCTGACCTATACAAGCATGGAAAAATAGACATTAAGATAGGCACAGGAGTGGCTGTGTGGTAAGTAGCTTGTTTACAAACCACATGGTTCCGGGTTCAGTCCCACTGCGTGGCACCTTGGGCAAGTGTCTTCTACTATAGCCTCAGGCCGACCAAAGTCGTGTGAGTGGATTTTGGTAGATGGAAACTGATAGAAGCCTGCCGTATATATGTATACATATATATGCATGTGTGTGTTTGTGTTTGTCCCCCTAGCATTGCTTGACAACTGATGCTGGTGTGTTTATGTCCCCGTTACTTAGCGGTTCGGCAAAAGAGACCGATAGAATAAGTACTGGGCTTACAAAAGAATAAGTCCCGGGGTCGAGTTGCTCGATTAAGGACGGTGCTCCAGCATGGCCGCAGTCAAATGACTGAAACAAATAAAAGAGTAAAAGAGAGTAAAGAGTATAATGATGATGATGATTGTATTGATCTTATGAGACTTTTATTTTTTTAACAATGTTGAATATTATTTTATGAAATTTATTTGATAAAGTTCTTTAATGCCATCCTTTTTAACATATTTCAAATTTCTGTTCATTGTCTTTTGGCAGGTGTCAATTTTGGAATCACTGGATAAGTCTGGTCAGTTGCTGTGTGTGGCCAACACCCATCTTTATTTCTATCCAACTGCTGATAACATACGTTTGATACAGATAGCTGTTTGTATGAAGCATATAGAACATATAATAGAAAAGTACAAGAGCAAGGTAAATTATTGACACTTTTATAAGATTTTTTCTATCTCTCAGATGATGTTTTATTATGTTGCTATTTTCTTGTTTTTTTTTTTATTGTTATTCATTATTAATGAGATTCTGCCTGATTTTTTTTTGTTCCTTATATGGAGTGATCAATTATCATTTCAAGATTTAATTGTTTGCTATCTGGTGGATCTTTCTATATCTGGATGCCCTTCCTGTCACTCCCTTTATCTGTTTCCAAGTAAATATTTCCTCATAACAATGTTTTCACAGATGATCGAAATGAAAGGCATCACTCGCATGATGGTGACACTCATTTACAACTACCACATGATGTGAAGGCAAGGAAACAGTAGCACACAAGCACACATACATACACACATGAGAGCTTCTTTCAGTATCCATCTACTAAATCCACACAAGGCTTTGGTTGGCCTTAGGCTGTAATAGAAGACACTTGCCCAAGGTGCCACTGTGTGGGACTGAATCCAAAACAATGTGGTTGGGAAGCAAACTTCATACCAACAGCCTTAATTGCTGTAGAAATTGAAAGATTAACATTTGTCAAGGAAAGGGGCTAGATCTTGAGCACACTGTTTGAAGGTAATGGAGTGGATTTTGTTAGGACTAGTTTCCTTGTTTGTTTGGCAACTGCGTATTTGTGGTGGTGAGATGAGTGGAGTAGGAGAGTTTGGGAGCAGTTTTGTTGTCTGAGTCCAGTGTGGAGTTTGAAGCCAGATAGGCAGAAAATGTAGTGGCTTTATCTTTAGGACTTCTATACAGAGAGCCATCTTAACTGTGAATTGGCAGCTAAGAGGATTCTACAAAGTTAGTAGTGATTCCTACTGGAGATGGATAAGAAGTTTTGGCTTTAATGTAGGAAGTGAAAGAACTAGCAGGTCATATGATGCATGAAAGTATTGCTTGCATTCTTGATGGTCTTCTGGTATTGTTCTTTGTTTGTACTGCTGTTGCACAGTTTTACATGACCACTGGGGATGTGTGAAGTTGTAGGATTTGGTCTTATGATGGGGTGTAATAAGATATGCATAGGTATTGGTTACCTGCTTAACTGTCTTGTATCATTCAAATACAAAGCACTTTAACTGTCATGAGTATTCCTGCAAGAACTGGCAGCATTCAAAACAGTGTTTCAAAGTGGTATGTTGTTGAAAATGTGAGGTGTGTAGTTGTGGGCAATAGCTGATCTGATTGGGACAGAGAGGATGATAGTTGTGGGAGGGGCTTAGAAATGAGAAAGAAGTTAGAGTGTTTTGAAAGTTGGTGTTAGGTCAGACATATGGAATACTTGCTAATGTGTTTTTATAACAAGCGATTTGACTTCTTTGCTAGTGCTATTAGCATGGAAAGAATTTGAGAGTCAAGAGGAACTGTGTGCCTTAAAGCTGATGACTTCAGAGACAAATAAGGTGAAATAGCTTCAAATGCTGGTACTTGACTTGAGATGATCAGTTATCTGTAGTCAGATGTTTTGAAAATTGCATGATTCTAACAGGATGATAAACATGCATACACACACAAAAAAACAAAAAACAAAAACCCAAAAAAACCCCCATAAAATCGTTGACAAACATTAGAGTAGGAAATTAAATGTGCAAGTGAAGTATATCAAACAATGTTAAAAACTATTTTTCTTCCAGCCAGTCAATTAGTTATCTATCAACACTTGTTATTTACCTCTTTTCATGTGGACTATATTGCTACTTGCTTATTCTTGAACAAGATGTGACATTGGAATGTAGACTGTTTGTTCTTTCATTTATCCAACCATCTCTTTATTTGTCACCTTTTAATATTATAAATTATTCAAAACAAGCTAGTGTGATAAATTTAAGAAATAATGATTTTTTTCTTATGTGGAAGGCAGGCAGATTAGCTCTGCCAACATCAAAGGAGTTAAAATATTAAGTTTCATCTGTTTATAAACTTTTGTTTATTGTACTAGTTAACCATTTACTCTGTGACTAATGAATTATTGCATGGATCTAAGTATTCAAGGAGTGAGACATACAATATCCCGTAAGTCAGACTGTCCCATGGCCCCTGCAGACACAATGGAAAAGGCATTGCCCTAGAGGACAGTGAGAGAGATGTGCTTTCTTATGCATATGACCATTTTCATAGAGAAGAAAGTATATAAATGAATGTCTCACTTATATTAGTATGAAGTTATGAATTTGAGTGTCTACAGTATTGGGTCATTTAAGTCTGAAATGTGATGTACTGATTAGAGCTTGGCCCTTTACCAGTTGTTAAACCAGTTATAATATTGATCCAACAAACTGGTAATAATATTGATCCAACAAACCAGTAATAATATTCATCCAACAAACCAGTAATAATATTCATCCAACAAGCTGGTAGTAATATTGATCCAACAAATTTTATTCAGTATCAGTTCCTTGATGTGAGAACTCTCAAAGTAGTTCTATTTTTATTGCTTGTTTACTTTAACATAAATTAACTTATCCAAGATAATTTAACATAAACAACACAAATAATAGTCTCTTATTATTTCTCTTTTTTTCTTAGGGTCAAAATATATCATTAGTTTTCTGTGGTGATTTCAACAGTGATCCTGAGCGGGGAGTGAATTTATTTATGACAACAGGAAGCATAGCAGCAGATTTTAAAGAATGGAAATGTAATGTATATATTTTCACATATACACACGTATATATGTTAATTAATTCTGATTTAAAATTAAAAGTAAGAAAAGAATTTAAAAAATTTGATGTGGTACTTGAAATATGAGGTAAAGTGATGGTTTGTGAATGAGATAGATTCTTGAAGGGAAAACGTTATAAACGTGGTTGTAGAACTTGCCATAACATAAATGCTGTCGAACCAACAATTTGAAAGCAAGGGAAGTTATTCATACTTAAGTTTCTTATGTGGTCAACAAAAATTGTAGGTTTCCAGGTATTTATTTACTTATTAACAGTATTTCTTAACTAATTTCTATTTTTTTCTGTCTTGAATGTAGAAAATGCTCTTTTTAGTTATTTTTTAAAAATAAATAACTTTGATAATACACTGTGAAAACTATTTAATTTTTGTAATTATTTTATCAATATAATATCTCTATACGATAGATTTCAGTTAAAGTGAAGTCTTGCTTATATATAATCTTGATTTTAAAAAGATCATTCTTTATTAATAATTATCAGATAAAATGTTAGGTATTTAACATAGTAATATATCAGCTTGACAATCATTTTCCCATTCTGTAATAAGCTGGACAAATCTGCAATACAATTGCTTTTCATTTATCATGATCTTATATCATCATCATCATCATTTAGCGTCCGCTTTCCATGCTAGCATGGGTTGGACGGTTCAACTGGGGTCTGGGAAGCCAGAAGGCTGCATGAGGCCCAGTCTGATCTGGCAGTGTTTCTACGGCTGGATGCCCTTCTTAACGCCAACCACTCTGTGAGTGTAGTGGGTTCTTTTTACGTGCCACCCGCACAGGTGCCAGACGGGGCTGGCAAACGGCGATGGTGCTTTTTACGTGCCAAAATCTAATTTTCTAAGATCTGTTCTAACAATTTTATAATTTTATCTTGTGCCAGTCATTTCACCCAGCATAAAATAGTCATATGTATTAAATACTTGTGAAATTATCTTTTCTTTAGCTCACTTGTATTTGAATCTATTTACCTAGCTCACTTCGTGTTTATATATATATATATATGCCAAAAAAAGAAAATGGAGGGGATACAAAAATGACATGCATCAGCCAGTAGACATTCTATTATGTCTATTTATTCTAAAACATAAGGAACTATTATAAGAATGCATACACATGCAAAGATTGTGTGTTACACACATATGTACTAGTAATACATAAAAAAGTAAAGGATTAGTTCCTTACGGCCGTTTCTGCCAAGAGGCCATGATATTCTCCATGCTATCTCCATCTCTTCAGTGTTCTGTAGGGATGGGGAGATAAAGTTTGGATGTTGAGTGTGCCTCTAGGCTTCTTCAGAGGGACTAAATGGTTGGGAGAGCCAATACATACAAGAATCAGTTACCAATAGGTACAGTATATTTTTCTTATTGAAGAGGGCATAAGAAGAATAGGACCAAAACTCAGAGTGTGAGAGGAGTACAACTTAGTAAAATGGATTAGGTATAGGAAAGGGAAATAAGTCATAGACTTCAAGTGTTGCCTTTCAAGATTCATGTTCTTTTGTCCAGTGGTGGATAGGTAGGTATATTTGTTCTAAAGATGAGTTTTTAGGAAGGGTAAATTTAGGCAGTGGTTCATATTTTGTTTGCATATAAATACATGTTATGTTTACAGTGGTAGGTTTGAAAGTATGGTCCGTGTTTTGGAGGTGAAAGTTTATATGTAGGATGCCAGCTGGTACTAAAGAGAGTATGGCACCAGGTGATGACCAAAGTACAGTGTCCGTGTTTGTTATTCTTTCTATCAATAATATAAGCGCAGTAGTGGTTGTGTGCAACCACATGGTTCCGGGTTCATTCCCACTGCGTGGCATCTTGGGCAAGTGTCTTCTGCTATAGCCTCGGGCCAGCCAATGCCTTGTGAGTGGATTTGGTAGACGGAAACTGAAAGAAGCTTGTTGTATATATATATATATATATATATATATATATATATATAATATATATATGTATATATATGTATGTGTGTGTATATGTTTGTGTGTCTGTGTTTGTCCCCCCTAGCATTGCTTGACAACCGATGCTGGTGTGTTTACGTCCCTGTCACTTAGCGGTTCGGCAAAAGAGACCAATAGAATAAGTACTGGGCTTACAAAGAATAAGTCCTGGGGTCGATTTGCTCGACTAAAAGCAGTGCTCCAGCATAGCTGCAGTCAAATGACTGAAACAAGTAAATGAGTAAGTCCCTCTATGTCACATAAATAAAACTTATGAGTAATGAGTATTTTAGTTCTTTATGACAGATATTCATTACATTTAAATCTTTAGTTTTCTCTCAGTTTTTTCTGTAACTGCATCTTTTTACTACCAATTTCTTGCATTAACTCTTTGTTATTCAGACTATTCTGTCAGATGTAATACTTATTTATTTTCATTGTTGTGAATTAATCTTGCATTATCTTGTTACTTTGCGATTTCAATGATGTAATTGTTTATTTTGAGAATGACATTGTACAATAGGTGTGTGAGGCTGGATCTGGCCAACTTTGACTGCATATGACCTATTTAAATGCTAAAAGGTTTAATACTCAATTTTATGGTAATATTTGAGTTGTAAATGGGTCCACAGAATTCCCAATTGTATTTGAGTCCACAGAATTCTCTTATAATCATGTTATAAATGAATCCACAAAAATTTCCAACTACATTTGAGATATAACTGAGTCCATGGATTTCTCAATTATAGTTGAGTCTTTTTTTGCAATGTATCAACGTATTCTGTTGATTAATGTTTTTTCATTTTTTGTTTCAGTAAATGGAAGTACGGATTCTATTTTGGGAATGAATTTGAATCACTTCTTGTCTCTGTCCAGTGGCTGTGGTTACCCGGTTTATACGAATTATGTTGGTGGTTTCAATGCTACTTTGGACTACATCTTTTATGACAACACATGTTTTGACGTGGCAGAAGTGGTTCCATTGCCTGATGATAGTGAAGTCGTACTGCATACAGCATTGCCCAGTGTTGTGTTCCCTTCAGATCACATTGCCCAAATATGTACTCTAAAGTGGAAGCAATAATGTTTTGAAACTTTACAAAAATTTCTGAAAGTAACTGTAAATGTTTTCTATTTATACTTTAAATACATGAAAATTCAGTTGAGTGTTGAAATTATTATTATTATTGTTATTATTATTATTATTATTATTATTATTATTATTGTTATTATTATTATTATTATTATTATTATTATAATTATTATCTATCATTATTATTATGATTATTATCTATCATTATTATTAAGGTGGCAAGCTGACAGAGTTGTTAGCATGCTGGACTAAATGCTTAGTTGTATTTCATCCATTTTTATGTTGTGAGTTCAAATTCCAGTTAGGTCAACTTTGCCTTTCATCCTTTCGGGGGTTGATAAAATAAGTACCAGTTGAGTACTGGGGTTAATGTAATTGACTTTCCCTTCCCCTCAAAATTTTAGGTCTTATGCTTGTAGTAGAAAGGAAAGGATTATTATTATTATTATTATTATTATTATTAAGGCGGCGAGCTGGCAGAATCGTTAGCATGCTGTGTGAAATGCTTAGCAGCATTTCGTTCGTTTTTACATTCTGAGTTCAAATTCTGCTGAGGTTGACTCTGCCTTTCATCCTTTCGGGGTCAATAAATTAAGTACCAGTGAAACACTGTGGTCGATGTAATCGACTGTCCCCCTCCCACAAACTTCAGGCCTTGTGCCTTTAGTAGAAAGAATTATTATTATTATCATTATCATCATTATTATTATTATTATTATTATTATTATTATTTTTTTTTTTTTTGCGAAACTTCCACTCTCCATTTATTGAGCAGGGAACAATTCTGTTTTGTTCAAAAGTTGTTTTACTATGTTTGAATAATTATTTTTAAATCATTATGTATGGAATTTATTTCCTTTCTGATGGCTTATTGGATGAAAGTGCTGATGAAAATGCATCACTTTTCTCCATTGATATAATTTATCTTAAAGAGTTCCTGAAGATGAGGAAAATGTTGTTAATAATTCTGAACTAAATCTGTTTATTAGTGTCACATCGCACACTTGCTTACATTATGATGTGTAAACACCATGAACAGCCTTGTAACTTGGCTGGAATTAGAATTCTACCAAGAAAAGTAAAAGTAACAGGTCTGTTTTTCTATATCTGTGATATATCACAACGAAACTAGAAGACTAATTTTTGGAAGAATCTGTTGAATTATCCAGTTAGGAGTAAGGTTGTATTTCTTTTGACAGTCACTTTTTTTTATTTGTCTATCTACCATTTCAAAGGAGAAATTTTGTTACCAAAAATTGTATTTGATTTAAATTTAAAATGTTTTCCTTTGATGTTTACTTTGATGTGGTTTTTATTTACTTACATTTTTATCTTTGGCATTATATATGTATATATTTTTGAGATTTTTAGTTTTTTTTTTCTTCCACAATGTATGGTATGTACATAACATTTTTTTTATTTCTGAGGTTGTGAGAAACTGCTTTTGACATGTCTTCTGACTGATTTTAGTAATTATCTTAAGATGCAACACACAAAATGATATGTGAGTTTATTAGAATATGACATCACATTGCTGTGCCTCATCTTTTAGATCTATATTTCCTTTTATTGATTTATCAAGTATTGTAAGACATCATCTACTTACATTAAGTTTCCATGATACAAAGAAATCTACAATTGTCAGAAGGATTAGTCTATAAAAACACAAGACACTCTTTAATGAAATTTTGTTTGTTTGAATTGATTTGTGATATTGTTCTTTTTCAAAATCAGTACTTAAAGGGAAAAATGAAAACGAGGTTTGACCATGTCAATTTGGAATGGTCAGTAAATACCTAATATTTCACTTAATCTAATACATATCAAATGTACTTATCCGGATTAGAAACTTTGATAAAATTGTTCCATATTTGTCTCCTTTGTCCATTACTTATGATACTATAATCACAAGTGTTTAAAGTTTTTGGAAATATGCTTTGTATCAATTTTCCGGAATTAATTTTAGCTAAAACTTTTTTTCTACACTTTGCCATTGATTTTTTGAAATGGCTAAATGCTGCTGTTATTTGTCTGATGTTAATGGCTGCCCCAAAAGTATGATTTGATTGATTCTATTCAGGTTTAACTGGTTATGTTAAATTTACTTGCTCTTCCGCTTTTATCAAAGATAACTTTTTGGTCTGAATGCTGTATAATTTTTACCACTTTTATTGAGGAAAGTATTTCTATGTGAATTTAAAATATTTTCTGTTGTTTGTC
>NC_042998.1:75955497-75972997 GCF_006345805.1 Octopus sinensis | reverse complement strand
TGGTTAATCTTCTTAAAAGCAAACTTGGAGGAGAAACACTCATATCAGCAGAAAGTTATGTATGGGTAAATATCCTGTTAACTTGAGGATACTAACAGTATTGACTGGATGAGTAGCTTCTCCTAGACTTGTGACAGATACATTGCATCTCACCTAGAAGGTTATGCCTTCACTGTCCAAGAACTGGAGATAGATATATCTGATCAACGATGGAGACAAAGATACCTCTAAACTTCCATGTTGTGACAGTTAATGTTGACTCTCACATCAGTGTGGAAGATATCACCCATTTCATCAACAACTGTCCAAAAATGTTTGCAAGGTTCCATCTTCTCATGGGACATGTCATTGTTGTCGAAACCATTCAAATTGTGTTGCCAAAACTGTTTACAATGCTATCCCCAGGAATGATAGCCCTGATGGCCATACCAAAGGCACACCAGAACCAATATTTATACACACCTTTAAAAATAAGAAATACATGTGGAGCATTCCAGTAAAAACAACAATCTAGTGCAAACACAATAGGTCTGATATTGTTCTATGGGACAAGGAATAAAAGTTGTACATTATTGTGGAAGTCAGCTGCTGAATGGATGTCAATGTCTTGTGTAAAATTGGTGGAAAAGAGAGAACATCTATAGTGAAGTAATGAGAAACTTAAAGCTAATATCCAGGCTATAGATTTTGATTTGTACATTGGTGCATTGAGTTATGTAAGATCAGATTTACATAATACTCTAGAAATGTTGGGTTTCTCCAAGAAAGAACAAATCAAACTGATTTGCATCCTCCAAATATGACCAACCAATGGTATAGGGAAAATTTATTAAACTCCAAAGTCTCTCTATTTGCGTTTCCTGGAATCCTGGAATGAACATGCACACACCATCACATTTGCATATGGCAAACATACATGCACAGAATTATATATGTACATGCTTGCATGCATGTGCGTGCGCATGCACACACACACACAGCTTGATATACACAAATAGTTACGAAACATGTTAGGAAGAGCCTCCAGCCATAGAAACCATGTCAAAACAGACATGGAGTCTAAACAGCCCTTCAGCTGGCCAGCTCCTGTCACACCATCCATTTTTGTCAGTGAACAGGTCGCGGTCTTAAAGCGCCTGGATGGAAAACGGATGTTAAATGATGATGATGATGACAAAAAACGTGTATTAAAGTGACATGCGCACTCATTGTATGAGTGCAAGTTTATTCATGTATGCACACATTAACATGTTTACATATGTACAAATTCCAGGAATTGTCATAAACAAAAAAGCCATGTCATTTTGTTAGCGAGTGACTTGAATCCAATGAAGGAAGACTTAAATAATCTCAAAGACAAATTATACACTGACACACGCACGCATGCGCGCACACACACACACACACACACAAACATACAAACATTTTATGTGTACACAATCAAACAGTTCTACACATGGTGTGACATTTATGCTTGTACACATATATGCATGTGAGTAACATGCGCACACATACACACACCGAAACAATTATGCAGTTGATGTCTAAATATCAATGAAAGATCCTTGTTTCAGGGTTAAGAATCAGAAACTGGCTCTTTTCCTATTGATGAGAAATTTAAAAAGTAAGACCAGCGTGTGTGTATGTACACACACACACACACACACACACACACCACACACACACACACACACACACACACACACACACAAACACAAACACGCACACACACACTTTAAATCTGTTTTTGTTATTAATTAATGTCTAGGAAACATTTTTACCATTTTTACCCCCAAAATCCAAATTGTTTTAGTGGAGCTTTTTTTGTTAAAAGGTGTTCTGAAACCTGTATTATTGAACAATATTTCAAGTATTATTGGACAATATTTCAATTTGCCACTCCAAAATCTTTAAAAGGGTTTATTAAATGATTCACTGAAGAAGTGAAAATGTTTTTTTTTTAATTAAAAAGAAAAAATTTTGACAAGTGATATTTTGCAGCTTATTTATCTGTTGTATACACTGCATTCATACAACATTGTTTTGCTGGTAACTACACAGCTATTGTCAGTGTGCATTGTAAAGTATTTTGTAGCACTTGCTACTTGTGATACATACTATGTTGTCTTGCATAGTTATTAGTGGCCTTAATAAGTAGTAAGTAGTAATTGTATATTTGGTGTTAGAATGAATAATACCGCACAGAGACTGAAATTATCTGGTGATTCTTAAAAGTGAAAATAGCTGAACTAACAACTTCTATTTTAAATTGACATTGAAGTAGTTATATGTAATATAAATGACACTGAGATTTTTCGTTTTTTTGATCATTAATACTATCTCTGATGATAACATGAGAACAGTATTTACAGCTTTACAGAGATGTACTTGCATAGCAAGTGATTTGATCTGAGATCATGTGCTGAAACGAAAACAATTGCAGCGTGGAAGGTGTTTGTAAGCCATTTAAGAAACACACACGGATTTTTGTCAGTGAACAGGTCGCGGTCTTAAAGCGACGAAAATATTTTGACAAATTAAACTTAAATGTTGAAGTGAATCGAATGGCTTTTGTTTGTTAGTATTTACAGCAATATATTGGAAAGATGTTAGATTTAATTTTCAATCTTTTATAATGACATAGTATTGAGATCTTTAAGTGCTGACTCACTGAACCTTTCGTTTAAACTGTTGGCGCCACACCACTTTTCTTTGTCTGACAATAGGTTCAGTTCAGTTTCATAGTTAAGTGGTTAGCAATAGGAAGGAAGGGCATAAGGTCATAAAATATTTCCTAGAATAGGTAAAATAGACAAATTTTTCAAATCTATTCTACTCATCTTAGGATGGAATTATAGATGTAAAATATTTTTTTTTTTTTATAAATTACATTCTAATATTAAGGCAGTGACCTAGCAGAATTGTTTACCTGCCAGGCAAAATGCTTAGCGGCATTTCATCTGTTTTTATGTTGTGTGTTCAAATCCTGCCAAGGTTGACTTTACCTTTCATCCTACTGGGATTGGTAAAATAAATACCAGTTGAGTACTGGGGGTCGATGTAATCGACTTGCCCCCTCTCTTGAAGCTGCTGGCCTTGTGCCAAAATTTGAAACCAATATATCCTAATACATTTTACAAATATATAACTCTGTAATTTCAAATACTATTCAAATAATGATAATGAATCTGTAAGAATTTGCATATTAATTGAAACTAAGCAATGTAAGTACACAGTGTCTGTGTTGTAGTTATTAATTAAATGCCATTTATTGTTCTCTTTTCTCTTTATTTTCAATTATTTTAGAATTATTGTTTGATATGTTCTCAGGGAAAGGAATTAAATTGAGTGAATACAGATTTTGATATATGTAATGCTATGGTTAAGTAGCTATATGTATTGAGTTTTGTGAATGAAAGTAAATGAAACCGTCCTGACAAGAGAGAAGCAGCTTTTATTCGTTTTAAAATTTCATATTCCATTTGGTGATTGATAGCATTGTTGATTACAAGTTTCTAATGGACAAATGATAGGATCACTGCATTTTTGACGGCAGCAGTGACAAGGGATTGTCTGTGCAACTTGGGTGAAACAAACACCATTTAGTATTTTTATTAAAAAATTTAAAAGCATCAGTTTTTAGGTTTCTTGCTATTTTTTACATCTTATTCTGTGAAGTATGCACACACACACATGTACACACACACACATGTATACACACACACATAGACACACACACACACACACAGAGCTTTTGTAGTTTTCATCTACTCTGCTCACAAGGCAGTGGTCAGTAGAATGCTATGGAAGAAAACACTCGCTCAAGATATTGCATAGTGGGATCAAATTCAGAACCATGTAGTAACCCCCCCCCCAAAAAAAAACAACAAACAAACAAAATAACAAACAAAAAAAACAACAACATCTTAACCACATGGATATGTCTGCATCCATAACTTTGCATCCTGCTGTGTTTTTAAAAGTGAGAGAATTAAAATATTGTTGTTCTGATTTCACATATATTTTGTGTGCAAGGTTTAGAATGGACTGATTATATCCATTCAAATAGGAAATAAGAAATTTCAATAGAATAACTATTTCTGTACAAATTCTGTTATTGAATATATTTTAATTGTTTTTTTTTTTGTAATTACATGTTGCGAAAATTGTTTGGTTACAAAATTTGGTTTTGTAAAAATTATTTGTTTGTAAATCTCGCATATTTTTTCCATCAGACACTGTGGATTCTTTAAATCTTTTACCAAGATTCTTTTAGTCTCTGTGTAATAATGGCATGAAGACAAATTAAATAAACCCTTTTGAATTTTAATGTTTCTGTTCTGTTTTTCTTGTTTGTATTTAAAGGTAGAAATCAAAGAAATCAACAAAAACCTCATTCGCTGAATGAATAAATGTTTATTCAAATTTATTTTATTGTGAGGGAGCAATTATACCAAAGGTCAGAATATTTTATAAAAGGACATTTTGTAGAGTAATATGTAAATGCCATTAAGCCCATATTCTATAGAAATATTATCTCTTTCATGTATAGGCATAACATCGAATTTACAAAAACCTTTGTTTCTAAAGCCATTCTGAATCACTGATTTTATCTGAGTCATGGGTAGCTACACATGAAATAAAGCAAATATTAAATTTACTTTAATAATTAAATGAAGTACAAGTATCTGCACATTAGTATGAGCGATACAAGTTTATTAGTACTGTACGAGCTTATTAGTACTGTACCAGTAAACTATTCTAGTGGCTGTGGAAATTTGAAGTTCCTGCTTGTAAGTGGGTTATAAGATGTTCAAAACCATCCCGTCCAGAAAGTCAGTGTCGTACCTGTATGAAAAAAAAAAGTGGGTATCTATCAACAGCACATGCTACTTGACAATTGCCCTCTTGTCATCCTTGCTGGTCCTATGATTGTCCTCTCCTTTACTAATGCCCTCTTTTCTTGTCATCTTTGCTGGTCCCATCATTGTCCTCTCCTTCACTAATGCCCTCTTCTCTTATCACCCTTGCTGGTCCCATCAATGTCTTCTTCACTATTACCCTCTTCTCTTGTCATCATTGCTGGTCTCATCAATATCCTCTCCTTCACTATTACCCTCTTCTCTTGTCATCATTGCTGGTCCCATCAATATTCTCTCCTTCACTAATGCCATCTTCTCTTGTTATCCTTGCTGCCCCCATCAATATCCTCTCCTTCACTAATGCTCTCTTCTCTTATCACCCCTGCTGGTCCCATCAATGTCTTCTCCTTCACTATTACTCTCTTCTCTTGTCATCATTGCTGGTCCCACCAATGTCCTCTCCTTCACTAATGCCCTCTTCTCTTGTCATCATTGCTGGTCCCATCAATATCCTCTCCTTCACTATTACCCTCTTCTCTTGTTATCCTTGTTGCCCCCATCAATGTCTTCTCCTTCACTATTACCCTCTTCTCTTGTCATCTTTGCTGGTCCCATCAATGTCCTCTCCTTTCTGGCTCTTCGAAAACCACTCTCCATGAATTAGTATAATAGATGACAATGTCCAGTGTCTGAAGGGTGTGTGATCGTTAACTTTACACCAAACATATTGAGAACTTAATATGTCAATTGTTCATACGAACAATAAACCAATGTGCTTTAAAAGCTTGAAGAAAAAAGACTGTGGTGGAAAGGTAAATTTCATAACTGCCTGTATCTTTGCTGGTCCCATCAATGTCCTCTCCTTCACTGATGCCCTCTTTTGTTGTCATCATTGCTGGTCCCATCAATGTCCTCTCCTTCACTAATGCCCTCTTCTCTTGTCATCCTTGCTATATCTCATTCTTACCTTAAAAATATGTCCGAAACACTTTCATATTAGTCATTAGAATTGTATTTTCCTCCTCACCCATATTTTTATTATAGATTTTGAACTACAGGAATTCAAACAAAACATTGACAACATCCATCTCTCCTGTAGGGAGTAGAGGAGTTACGAGAATAGTCTTATTCTCCAACTAAGAACTAAGTAATTACACTATCATTGATCTACATCTCTTGTATAATATTGCAATTAACATGATTTGTAATGACACGAAAATTGTAAATTGTGTGAGTTGTTAGAGAATCAGATACATTGTTCAGTGGTGGACTCATTGTACTTCAAACCTGCCAAGGAGATCTTTACATTTCATGTTTTCTGTGTTTGTGTGTCTGTGTTTGTCCCACCAACATCGCTTGACAACCGATGCTAGTGTGTTTATGTCCCTGTAACTTGGAGTTTCGGCAAAAGAGACCGATAGAATAAGTACTAGGCTTACAAAGAATAAGTCCTGGGGTTGATTTACTCGACTAAAGGCGGTGCTCCAGCATGGCCACAGTCAAATGACTGAAGCAAGTAAAAGAGAGTAAAGAGTATCCAGAGCAATGGATTGGTAAAACTGTAAGAATGTTGAACTTGATGCCTTGTGGTCTTTGTTCTGTCTCCTTGCAATCTGCCGTGGCCTATTTGGTTGATAGATTAAATCCATTTAGCATAACCTCTTGGAGCTGTTGCTACCCGTAGGAGAATTCACTCTCCAGTTTGATGACCTTTCTATCTTCCCATTAAGCATGGATGCCTTGTAAACAGTTCTGGGCACCGTCTTCCTCTTAATTATATATTTAGAACTTAATATGTCAATTGTTCATAAGAACAATAAACCTATGTGCTTTGAAGAAAAAAGACTGTAGTGAAATGGTTAATTTCATAGCTGTTTCCATAATGCATATTATGAAAATCATTTATTAGAAGCTATGTAGATTGAATTAGTGATTTCTTTGTTACTAGTTTAAAGGATTTATTTTTATAGAAATGAACTGATTTAGACTTTTTCTGTTGACTAGTTTTCCGTTCATTCTCCTGATAACCAAGAAAGTTATTCATGAGGATTGTAGGTTTTGCTGAAATTTGTCATATGAATGGAATCATTTGCATATTGCCTCCTCCACCAGGTATGTATTATATTGTTTTTGTCATTATACTGTTTATTTTTATTCATAGCTGCAATAAAATGTTTTTCAATTGCACAACAATTTATTCAGCATAAAAGTAATTCAGTGAAGCTGAATATACTTTTATTGAAAACTGACTCTGCTTCTTAAACCACCCAGTTCAGGATGAATAATCTGCTTAGACTATAGCAGTTTGATGCCAATCCCAGTTCCTTAGTTTCTTAACAAGAATGGAAACGTTGGTTGGGGAGATTTGAAAATTTCCAGGCAAGTTTTTCTTTTAAACGATTTGAAGAGTCTTCTCAACTTTGTGACACCAAAAAGACAAAACGATCTCTGTATGGGCTACTTATAAAAATACTAGTATTTTTGTAAGCACAATACCAGAAAAATAAACATTAAGTTTTTGCCTGCTATTGTCTTGCATCTGTGCTGCAAATTTAGCTATTGTATTATTTTTCTCATATTTTATACAGTAATAGAAATATAGAAGATACTTATTGAATATTAACGAACTGGTCATTGATACTAAATTAGGAAAAAAAAAATTATAAAAAGTAAAACTTTGATATTTAATACTATATTGTGTTAAGGAAATAAAAATGTAAATATAATATCTCACGTGTGCGTTAATATACAAAAATGTGTTGGTATTGTGATATATCAATATGTGTAAAAAAGTTGCATCCTTTTCGCTAAAATGGATTATGTCCCTTCGGAGATGATTTATTCTGTATTTATGTATTTATTAAAATAATATTTAGAAAATATTGGTTTCATATTGAAAAAGGTAAAAGATAAAACAAAGTCCGAGTTACGAGCTCATACGATTCAATAGCTTAGCAAAAATGACAAAAATTTGATTATATCAGTAACCGATGATTAAGAAAGATGGAGAGCTTGCAGAATCGTTTGTACGCCGGACAAAGTGCTTAGCGGCATTTTCTTCCGGTTTTATGCTGTAAATTCAAATTATATCGAGGTCAACTGTGATTTTCATCCTTTCGGGTTCAATAAAATAAGTACCAGTCTAGTATCAATATAATCGATTAGCCATTCCCAACAAATTTAAGGCCTTCTATTTATAAAATAGAAAAAATTCCGATGGTTAAAGGGAAAAAACTCTTATACTACAGTACTCTCCCTTTAAAACTACGCGTTTTAAGGGAGAAAACTCTTCGTTGTGAAGTAATCTCCCTTATTAAAATGGTGGCTAAGTTGAGTGGCTGGGAGAAAACAAACATACGTGTGCACTCCCAACACACGCGTACACACACATGCACGCACACACACACACACACACCACACACACACACACACACACACACACACACACACACACACACACACACACACAAATCGTCGCTGTTCTTTTTTTTTTTTAATTCCAGTCTATTTTTTCCAATATTAGCCCAAGTCATGTCTTACTTCAGAGCACCACCTGATGAAGTCTCTCAAATTGTGTTTGGTACCATTCGCCCATTTAAGTAGAGAGCTGTTCTGGTTGAAATGTATCCGGTGCAAGTGATATTCTTGTATTTCGTGGAGGAATTTTTCAGGTACTTTTTAAAGGTTGTGGAATCTTTCTCTCTCTCGATTTGTTTCAAGATATAATGTTAAATAAGGCAGGTTAAATTGAGGTAAAATGTCGCAATGTGATGATACCTTGTGAACTCGATTTTTTAGGGTCCATACAGTACGGGGCCCCAGCATTAAGTGATTTGTAAAACTGTTGCTAACATCATTTGGATAATGCTGGTGGAAGGAATATTGGTTTCAACTTTTGGCACAAAGCCAGTAATTTCAGGGGAAGGGTTAAGTCAATTAGTCAGCTCCAGTGCTCAACTGGTAGTTAATTTAACGACCCCGAAAAGATGAAAGGCAAAGTCAATCTCGGAGGAATTTGAACCCAGAATGTAAGGACGGACGAAACGTCGCTAAACATTTTACCCAGTGTACTAATGATTCTGTCAGCTCCCCGTCTTAATGCTGATGGAATATTTGTTCACGTTTTACAATTGGGAAAACTGCCAACACAATGTTGGAAAGAATAGAGCTTGAGCTTTTTAAACGATCCCAATAATTTTTTCTCTAGGAAGCTAAAATTCCCATAATATTTATCTAGTAAAGGGAACCTAAAGTGGACAACAGCCTACAAGGGGAGATCGAGAAAAGGTTGAGATTAAAAGGACGATAATATTTGTATCTCCCCGTCGAGAAGGTTTACATTGTAGTTATATCTTCGTTTAAGGTCAATGCAAGTGATTACATCCTGCCACCAAATTACTGTTCGCTATTGAATTAAGAAATCATTTGTTGTATCTCGCGAGGGTCACTATATTAATAATAAACTCACGTACTGGTTCCGTTTCACTTTTAAAAAATTTTTATTTGTCATTTTGTAACTATCAACAAATTACCCAATCCATTGTTTAAATGATCGTTCGGTCAATCAATCAATCAATCAATCAATCAATCAATCAATTAGTTAGGGTCGTCAATGTCCTTTTTCACCATTGACGATCTCCCTAAGACATACCCTCTCTTCTGTAGGTCTGGTCTAGCTATTGTTCCTGACACAAACCTTGCGGGGAATGTCATTAAAAAGATCGAGAATGGCGTTGAAATGACCTTTGACAAATCTGTTTCTTTGCCCGAATGAACGATTAATCAAAGAATGAATTAGTTAATAGGTTAAATGTTAACGAATTGACTAACAATAATCCGCTATACTATAAGCACCAGACCTAAAATTTTGGAGAAGGAGGATAATCGATTTACATCGACACCAGTGCACAATTGGTACTTATTTTATTGACTCAGAAAGGACGAAGGCCAAAGTCGACTTCTGCAGCATTTAACTCAGAACGTAGTCACTAAGCATCTTTGTCCAGCGTGCTGTCAACCCATCAGCTTAATAACAATAAAAGAAGTGAAAAATACAACCAGCACGTGCGATTATTATTGGCATAATGATTCTCCCGAGATGCAACAAATTATATTTCAACACACGAGTTAAAAAATCCAAATTATTTGCATATAGTTTCAAAAAAAAAATTATTAATGGTTCCAGGGAGACAACTCTTTATAACCATTTATATTATCCGTTCCATTAAAGTGTATATGTACAACTTTATATATACAAGTTCTGTGAATGCACACAAAATTATCAATGTATGTATCAATTAATGGATACACATATACTATTAAGTATACATATACATTATGCATTATTTAAACACTTGGATTATTAATGTATACCACATAGTTCTGGGTTCTGTCCCACATCTATTATTGCATCGGGTCGACCAAAGCCTTGTGAGTGGATTTAGTAGACGGAAATTGAATGAAGCCCGTCGTATCTATCTATCTATCTATCTATCTATCTATCTATCTATCTATCTATCTATCTATCTATCTATCTATCTATCTATCTATCTATCTATCTATCTATCTATCTACCTACCTACCTACCTACCTACCTACCTACCTACTACCTACCTACATACATACATACATACATACATACATATGTAAGTATATATGTGTGTGTGTTTGCGTCGGTGTTAGTCCTCCCAACCGGTGCTGGTGTGTTTACGTCCCCGTAACTTAGCAGTTCGGCAAAAAGATACCAATAGAATAAGTTCTGAGGGCCATTCGTTCCACTAAAATTCTTCAAGCTGGTGCCCCAGCTTGGCCGCAATCAAATTCATGATTGAAACAAGTAACAGATAAAAGAAAAGACAAAGGCTATACAGCTAATATTCTTTTATTCTTTTACTTGTTTCAGTCATTTGATTGCGGCCATGCTGGAGCACTGCCTTGAAGGGTTTTAGACGAACAAATGGGGCCCCAGGACTTAACTTTTTTAAAGCCTAGTAATTATTCGATCGGTCTTTTTTGCGGAACGCTAAGTTATGGTGACGCAAACACACTAACACCGGTTGTCAAGTGGTACTGGAGTGACATACACGGACACACACATACACACGCGCGAACACACACACACGTACATACACCCACACACAGATATACAATGGCCTTCATTCAGTTTCCGTCTACCAAATCTACTCACGAAGCTTTAGTAGAAGACACCCCACCACAAGATACCACGCAGTGGAACAGAACCCGGAACCATGTTGTTTGGAAGCATGTTTCTTACCACACATTTACGCCTGCGCCTATATATACATATTTTTGAGCTTGCTTTGAGCATTTACCTCAGACACGTTTCTTATTCTCTCCATATTTTCTCTCTCCTCATCTATCCTTTCTGTAGAAGAGCGTAGGCTCGAAACATTAAAGACTTCTTCCATTTTACCAGAGCATCAACCTAAAACATCCTGTTTACGTTCATTCACCTCGCTGTGGTGTTTTCTTTATTTTTCGATCATAATGTATATATATATATATATATATATAATATATATACACACACGCAAATTTTCATACACTTTATATGTATGCATGCATTATTTATGTGTATGCTTGTACAATTACGTATTAGCATGTACTATTATTTTATCTAAGCGTTCTTGCTTCAATACTTATATGTTATTATGCGTGCACGTAAGGCGTTGATCTGGCAGAAGCGTTACTGCACCGGATAAAATACTTTGTGACATTTCAGCCGTCTTTACGTTTTGGGTTCAAATTCCGCCGAGGAATTTCGTTTCGGGCTCGGTAAAGTACCAGTTGAGTACTGGGGTTGATGTAATCACCTAACGCATATACAATTCTATATACGTATACTGTTTTGTATACAGATCCACTGTTACGTATAGAAATATACTATTATGTGAGACAAAGTGTCCAGATGCACTACAACTCATCAGAAAAGGTAACTAAGGCTGTACGACAGTACATAGAATAAGCACAAGAAGTCTACAAAAAACAAAAGCAAAAAAAAACAAAAACGGAAGAAAATTATATGGGGGACATCAGGCGTACTGTTGGCGAATGTCAGGAAGGATGAAAGTTTTGAAGGACGTAGTTTCTTGACAACTAACAACTGATGCAGGTAGTTTATTCCATATTTGGCCATTTTTGAGAGTGAAAAAATGTTTCCGAAAGTCATGGGTGCTGTGCTGTTTTTTTTTTTATTTTGTAAGCATGTTTACGATTGTTAAACCTACAGAATTCAAAAAGGTGCCGAAGGCTGTTTTTGGAAACATGTTGGATTATCTTGTGAGTGTGTACCGAGATGGAGCTTTAACGTGCCCATGACCAGGGAAGTATGGTAGATGCTTAACAGCGGGTATTCGTTTGGTTGCACATTTCTGAACGGTTCCAGGAGATTGATATGCTAAGCAAGATAGCGGTTCTAGACTAGAGATGCAAACTCTACGTATGGATAGTACCATAGTCATATGCAAATTTAAAATGATAGCTGGAGAGCGGCTTACAAAGGTCTTACTGAGTAGTGCTAGGACACCCTCAGCGTTCTTAACAATATACTATCTCTGTACATGCTTGCACTATTTATGTAGACGCATGTACTATTGTCTATATATATACACATTTTTATTACTTGCTAAGTCTCAAGGAAGACATGCTACTCACGACCCTTGTGGGTTCCGCGAGATCGGTGAGGTTGATACCATAAATCTCTGTTTAAATTATTGCAGATCATTATCCGCAGGGAAGATAGGAGCAGAGAGAAGACTCTGGTGTGAAAATGTTCATGTGTTGACTATGTTCTTTCTTTCTCACTCTTAAGCAAACCTGGTGTTCCCTAGAGCTCTGTTTTAATCCCACTCTCTTTCTTCTACACATCAATGAGCTACTTGCTACCATATCCTATAACACCAATTCTTATGCAGAAGACACGATTTTTCATTCTTCCCTGACATAACAAAGACTCAGCCATCTCTCTGGAGCCAAAATATATTTCAACCTCCAGCATTTACTGACACTCTACAAGGCTCAAGTGATACTCACAATGGACGCGAAATTCCGCTTAGCATTTTGCCCGTTCGTTGTCTTACTACGTATTTAAATGAAATACATCTTCCTCAAGAAATAATGTAGGAGTGAATACGAAGTATACAATTATAATTTTAAATCAAAGAAAAACAACCTCAAAAGAATCACTTCATCAAAACGTGAGAATCGGTTTGAACTCATGTCTATGACTGACGTTTTGGTACAGTTCACAATATTACAGATATACTCACGTAATTCCAAAGAATAAATACAATTTACATTACTTGGACCATATTTTTGATCGAGTGTGCATACGCCATCTTCAATCGCAAAGTTAAAAGAACCAATGTGTCCTTCAAACAGCCCGTACGGATAAGACGTGTGTATATGTGTGTGAGTGTGTGTGTGTGTGTGTGTGTGTGTGTGTGTGTGTGTGTGTGTGTGTGTGTGTGTGTGTGTGTGTGTGTGTGTGTGTGTGTGAGAGTGTGTGCTTTTGGACATATTGATTGAGATGTGGTGAGTGGAAAGATTCTGAAATGTTAGTAAAATCCCTTTTGGCAACCGACCATAAAGTTTGATTGCAATATGCGATTGGTCTTGCAGGCTGTGCAATGTTTGAAGCTATTCTTTGATTTCTTGACAGTTGTTCTGCAGATGTCGCAATGGAGGATAAACACTTTCCACTTAATGATGACAGGTGACTTCTTACCATTCTGCAGTCAGTATTTTTTTCCAAATACAGTTGCAAATGAATTATTTGCAGAATTTTTGGGATGTTTGGCAAATGTCAGGGCAAAACTGTTGTGTGTGCTTGCGTGCGTGCGTGCGTTTGTATCTATCTATCTATCTATCTATCTATCTATCTATCTATCTATCTATCTATCTATCTATCTATCTATCTATCTATCTATCTATCTATCTATCTATCTATCTATATATACATGGATAAACAAACACACACACACACACATACACATATAAGACGTGCTTTTTTCAGTTTCCGTCTATCAGATCTACTCACAAAGCTTTGGTCGGCCCGAGGCTATAGTGGAAGACACTTGCCCAAGGTGTCACGCAGTGGGACTGAACCCTGATATATATATATATATATGATGATAATGACAATGATGATGATGATGATGATGATGATAATAGTAATAATAATAATAATAATAATAATAGTAATACAATGCCCTGATGCAGTACCAGGCAGGGGCTCTCATGGCTTCTGATCTTAACTGATTGGAAGTGTTATCATGTACATTGTTTTGTCTTGGTATAAAAGATGGGCTACAGCAAATATTCTGCTCAATACCACAGATTTGCTTGTCAGTTGTTTGACCTTAACCAGTTGAGCATGTCCCTTAGTGGCTGACGATATGTGCATCTCTGATCACGAGCAGAAGTAGTGGGGGAGCATCATAGCCATGTGTTGAAAGGGATTCTTTGGGGTTTGAATAGTTCACCTCTGGAAACATGGGTGGTTCTTTCAACATCCTTAAACAACCCTTATTCAGGGACCGTTTGAGCGGGATGGGCTACTCAACCTGAAGAAAATTCTAACTGGGCCCCACCTGCAAGGTCATGTGCTGTTTATCTTGATATGAGATCACCATGTCGCGCACATATGGTTGTGATGCATGTGCCTGGTGTACCTTTATCAGACGGGTAGTCATGATGGGTATATTGGGCTTCGTATATTTTACCCCAGTGTCACTTTGATGGCATGAACTGCTCTCTCACTCAATAATAATAATAATAATAATAATAATATGTATATATATATATATATATATATATATATATATATATATATATATATATATATATATATATATATATATATATATATTATATATATATATATATATATATATATATACTTAGATGAAACTTAGATATGTTTCGACCAAAGATTGGTCCAGGCCATGTCTAACTAATAGCACCGCCTGATAAGATTATCTAAATCCTTCTTAAGTCAAGTTTTGTTTATGGTCCATTCAAATAGTGAGTTCTTGTTGAGTGAGTTGTATCCAGGTATGGGTGTCTTGTCTGGTATTCCCTTAAGAAATCTGTCCAGACCCCGTTTAAAGGTGATGGGATCCTTTTCCTCTTTGATCCGTTTAGGGACAATGTTAAACAGGGTAGGGCCTGTTGAAGAAAAGAAATTATGTCGCAGTGTACTTATATGTTGTGATCCTAAATCGGGCAGGGGACGTATGGCCTGTGGTCCCAGCCTTGGATGAACCTTGAAGCTAATGCTCAGGTCGTTTAGGCAATGCTGGCGGTATATTCTCCACATCGTACAAATGATGTACGGCTTGCGGCGGCGCTGGAGAGAGTAGAGTTTCAAGGCTTTAAGGCGGTCCCAGTAATCCAGATTAGTCATGCCTTCAATTCGTTTAGTCAGTGCCGTCTGGGGTGATTCAATCCTCGAGATGTTTTGTTTTGTGTGGATTGACCACAAGGGGCAGCAGTATTCGAGGTGTGGCCGTACAAGGGAGGAGAAAAGTGAAATGATGACACCTTGTTCTCCGGACCGGAAGGTTCTTAAGATCCAGGAACTCATCCTACGAGCTATATCGACCTTATTGTTGATGTGGGCACTCCAACTGAGATTGTTATCAACAATTATACCCAGGTCTCTGATATTATTAGATACCGTGAGCGGTTCCCCTGAAGGAAGAAAGTATGGTTGTTTTAGTATAGACTTTCTCCCAAAATGTATCAGCTCAAATTTCCCCTCGTTTGTTTTTGTCTGCCCATTGACTCACAACATATAGATCAGACTAGAGTTGAGTTCGGTCTTCCACGGATTCCAACATTTGTAAGATATTATGGTAAACCCTGTCGAACGCTTTACTGAAGTCATGATATATGATATCAGAGTTCGAACCTGTTCCCAAGACATTAAGTATATCTTCAATGTGATGTAAGAGCTGTGTTAGACAGTCCTTGCAACAGCGAAAGCCATGCTGATTTGCATTTAGGAGTTTGTGGGTCTCCAAGAAGTCAGCTATCCTTGATCTTACCACTCTTTCAAACACTTTAATGATGCGGGAGGTGAGTGAGATCGGGCGATAGTTGAGTGCGAGGGATCTGATTCTCTGTCTGAAAACCTGGATGACAGACTGGGATAGGAGCTGTTTCTGTATATAACCTGAGTCTAAAGAATTTCTCCGGAGGTTGGTCAGAGGGACTGTAAGTTGGTGTCTACATTCTTTCAAGAGACTAGCAGGGAATCTACCAGGGCCTACAGCAGAATAGTATTTGACCTCATTTATTGCTGCTATGATGTCTGAGATTTTATGTTGGGAATCAACTTCGTTCGCTTCTCTTACGACAATATCAGTGGGACCACTGAATACAGAGCAGTATATATTATATATATATATATAATAATAAGGGTAAATAATTTCTATAAAGGTTTTTAAAAAAACCACAATTATTTACTGGTAGAATTCGGTATGTAAATATAGCCGATTACCGGCAGGAACTTCTGTAAAGTTCAGTATATATATTGTATATTAGAAAAAGGGACAGGCAACATGTTGCTTGACCGCATACCGAAAAAGTAGAAATAGCAGTCAAGAATGCTTATTTCTATCAAAGTGGGACTCCGGGCACGACAAACCCTGTAATTCACATATGCAAAACAGAAGGAATAGATATCGAAAACGAAGTCTGGTGGTTATCTGTGAACATCATGTTTCTGGATTATAAACATATTGAATATATATTTCATATATATTTTTGATATATATTTCATATACATTGCATATATATTTCACATCCTTCTTCAGCACAGCTTTCCATTGAAATAGATTTATCATAGATTTATTAAATGCTACGTACCTCAAACCTTCTGACCATGCGACATCAAAATATTTGAAGAAAGCGAGCAAAGGCTAAACCTACATAGACGTTTGAATTCGTAAATCTTCCCTCCAAAATTTTGCCATGCGCACCACAAAAATAGTTCCATAGGAGTAGGAACTATTGGGTTGTCGTAAGGGAGTGAAAAATCCAATTAGTAATATAATAATAAGGGTAAATAATTTCTATAAAGGTTTTTAAAAAAAACACAATTATTTACTGGTAGAATTCGGTATGTAAATATAGCCGATTAGCGGCAGGAACTTCTGTAAAGTTCAGTATATATATTGTATATAAGAAAAAGGGACAGGCAACAGGTTGCTTGACCGCATACCGAAAAAATAGAAATAGCAGTCAAGAATGCTTATTTCTATCAAATTTCGGTATGCGGTCAAGCAACCTGTTGCCTGTCCCTTTTTCTTATATATATATATATATATTATATATATATATATATATATATATATATATATATATATATATATATATATATATCACCGTGATCGACCAGACTATCAGATGTTGCTACACATCGCTGGTCACAATGCGCTTCGCATTGTTTTAGCCTTCAAATGACGCCACCCCGCTGGCTAAGCGAGCAGGCCATATATATATATATATATATATATATTATATATATATATATATATATATACATACTACTACTACTACTACTACTACTACTACTACTACTACTAATAATAATAATAATAATAATAATAATA
>NC_042998.1:75945497-75952997 GCF_006345805.1 Octopus sinensis | reverse complement strand
AGGGCTATTTTTTGGATAGTTTGCAGTGTTGAGGATCCAGCTTCTACGTTTTTTTATGTTTTTTATCATGCCCAATGCTACAATTATTATTGGTATTGTTTTTTTTACCTTCGTGTCCCACATCTTGAATACTTGAATTTTAAAGTCTTTGTACTTTGACAATTTCTCCACTTCTTTTGACAATATTTTGATCAGAAGGGACTGCAATGTCTGTCAGTAAGCAGACGTTCTTCCCCAATCCTTGATTATTATGTCTGGGAGATTGACTTTTTTTTCTTTGTCGGTTTGAACCTGTATATCCCAGATGATTGTGGCCTAGTCGTTGTCTTGTACCTTGTTTGGCACAGGTTTATACCACCTATTGTTAGTTTTAATGTTGTAGTGTATATAACTGCTCACTTTTGTCGTGTCTGTGTATATATTCAAACTTGACAAAGACTGGACAGACCAAGATGATGTCCGATTGTACTGGCTGCACATTCTGCATTTGGTGTTGGGACCTGTTTTCATTATTTTGTTTTTATAATTGCTTGTAGTCAGGCATTGGTCTAGTGCAGCGAGAACCAGTCCTTCCGTTTCAACTTTCAGTCCGAGCTTTTGAGCCATTGCTGGCTTTCACTTTAGGCCCACTTCCTCTCTGTCAAGCCTTGCAGGGTATTGACCATAGAGTGATTTTCCCTCTATTTCGTCTTCAGTATAATTTAACTGGTATTATTATTATTATTATTATTATTATTATTATTATTATTATCATCATCATCATCATTATCATCATCATCATCATCAGCCTGGCTATATTGTCGTGGCGTCTCTTATATTCCTTCTGGGCTAGTTGCGTACATTGGCTGGTAATATGCCATACGGTTTCACCGTTTTGTCCACAGATTCTGCACTTATCACTTTCTGATGTGTTGTCTATTCTGCATTTTATGTAGTTTGTTCTTAGTGCTTGCTCTTGGGCAGCACAGATTAGAGCCACCGTTTCTGGTTTTAAATCACTTTTAATCATCCACAGCCATCTTTTTTCTGTCTTATCTTCAACATTCCTATGAAATTGACCATGCATTCTTTTCTTTACCCACCTATTTTCAGTTTCATTCGTTTTCAATTTCTTGTATAGTGCTTTATGTTTGCAATCTTTCATCCTACACAAGTCTGACCTTCTTACTTCTAATAATAGTGGTTCTGCGGCATTTTTTACATACCATGCTATGTTGTTTTCTTCTGCTGTAATGCTGTGTTCGCATCCAATAAGTCCTCTTCCCCCTCATTTTTCTTGGTACATACAGTCTGTGTCACTTTTTGGGTGGAGTAACCCATATCTAGTTAGCAGCTTGTCTCTCTGTCTAAGCTGTTTAGTTCGTCTACTGTCCATGCAATTACCCCTGCTCCATATCTAAGGAGTGAAACCGCCCAGGTGTTGATAGCTTCGACCTTATTCCGTCCGTTTAATTTCTACTTAAGGATCAGTCTCAGTCTGCTCAAGTACTCCACCTTAAATTTTTCTGTCATTTCTTTTTCCATCAATTTATCCATTTTCAAAATCCCCAAGTACTTATAGCCCGTCTCTTCTATCTGCTTCATAACCTCCCCGGACGGTATCGTTAGCCCGTCCATACATTTGATTTTGCCTCTCTTCAAGACTAACACACCACTCTTTTTCAGTCCGAAATCCATTCTGATATCAGCACTGAAGGTATACACCGTATTACCGAGGGAACTGACCTGGGCTTCATTTTTACCATAAAGTTTGAGGTCGTCCATGAATAACAAATGGTTGGCATTTTGTTGGCGGCTTTTGAATACATACCCAGCTTTTGCTTTCCTCATAATCAGTGTTAGTGGTATCAAGCACAGTATAAAGATCAGTGGGAACAGGCAGTCCCCTTGGAAGATGCACCTCCTAATTTCTACTGTCCCTAAACTTCTTCCGTATGCTGTCAGATCCGTCCTCCAATTCGCCATACTTTTTCCAAGCAATCGCTCAACATTCGATGCAATACCAAATAGGTTCATACATTCCATAATTCAAGAATGTGGGATCATATCGTACGCCTTACGATAGTCGATCCATGACATGGCTAAGTTACTTTTCCTCCTCTTGTAAGTACAGTTTTGTCGACCAGGAGTTGATCCTTAGTACCTCTGCACTTACGCTTGCAACCCTTCAGCTCATGTGGCAGGACTCCATTTTTTCCAGGTGTTCGTACATTGACTCTGTGAGTATTCCAGTCAATAACTTCCACATAAGTGGCAAACAGGATATCGGCCTGTAATTGTCTACCGTATTGCCTTTTTCGATGTGAATTAGGCGGCTGGGCGTAACAGGGGCTGGACGTGTTCTTCGCTGCTCTGACCTGTCAGCAGCCGAAGACACAGAAACACTAATACAACCCAGCAGGAAAACTGAAAAATAACTATAAAAGACTGGGATATCTACAGTTTCCTGTGAGTATTTTGAATTTCCCTCAAAATAAGTTAAGGAACTTACATATCTACAGCTTTCGAACACATAAACAATCAGCTTTAAAACCTTTAATATCTACACCCTCTGTGAATACCTATCATTTCCTTTCCCCCTGAGTATTCGAAAATGTAAACATCCTCTTTACATTACATCCAAGAACATTACAGTTTTCTTTGTTCATCTCCAGTAAATTTTAAACACTTCATATCTACAATTTTCTGTGAAAAAATTTTACCTTCCTTTTCTTTCCGTTCCTTTTCCCTGAATATTCGAAAATGTAAACATCCTTTTTATTGTAAAAAAAAGAAGGAAAAGAAAAAACACCACAGTTTTTTCTGAACAGACATCAAACGAACACCTCAAAAAAGTTAGAAACTTTAATATCTCCAACTTTGTGTGAACACTTTGTCCTTCCCAGACTAACAGAATATGTAAGCATGCCTTTTATTGTAAAAAACACGATAAGAAATTAAGGCAGCACCTGCCAATATATACATACAGCACAACTACAAAAACAGTACACCACAGCAAAACTTTTAAAAAGAAAAGAAAAATTCCAAAAGAAAAAGAAATTCAGAAATTCAAAAATCCAACAAGGTGAATATCTCTTCCTCCTACTATTCCCAAAGTCTGGAATATTTACAATTTCCTGTGAATATTTTAAATCTCCCTCAAAATGAAATAAGTTAGGAAACTTATATACCTACAGCTTTCTAACACACAAACGACCAGCTTAAAAAAAAAGCCATTGATATCTTACATACTTATCCTTTCCTCCCTCCCTGAGTATTCGAAAATGTAAACATCCTCCTATTTTTTCTTCTAAGAACACTACCATTTCTCTTTGTGCGGTCATACAAAAGACCATATTTAGTAAATCTTAAAAATTTACAATATACAACTTGTCTTTTCTTTTTGAATCTCCCTGATTATTCGAAAATGTAAACATCCTTTTCATTGCAAAAGTCCTACTGTATTCTCCAACTGGACAGACAAACGAACATCTCAAGAAAACTTTAAAACTTTAATATATTATCCAAATACGTAATCACACCTTTTATTGCAACAACAAAACTGAATTCAGAAATTCAAAAATTCAACGACGTGAATATCAGTATATTATGTGTGCGTGTGCGTGTGTGTGTATATGTATATATATATATATTATTATTATTATTATTGTTTTTTTTCTACTAGTAATTACAAATAGAACAGGTTGAATTGCTTCTTTTCAAGGCAGTGGTCTCAGTGGCCACTGGTAGTAGTAAACACATTTGACCTCTACTGCCCCAAAGGGTGGGAAGATTCTTTTGTCTCTATGGCTGACCTCCCCACCATCTGCCGAATATATTTATGGACCTGTAGAATATGATCTATTCACCAAACTGCTGCCCAACTATTTCCTCCAACAATGGTGGTGGTGGTGATGGTGATAATGATAAAAATAAAAATAATATGCTGCTAATGCTAAATACTACTAATACTACAATAATACTACAACTACTACTATTACGATAGCACAGGAATCTGAGGCCCAGCTACCACCCTTGTCACTACCCCACCCCTGCCACTGTTGTTGTTGCTGCAACCACTGCTGCTACTACACATAAAAACAATAATATCAGTGATATCAGTGATAATAATAATAATAATAATAATAATAATGAAAGGAGGCGGATGGAGCCTCCTCATGGGCTGATTAATGATACACCTAGTGATAGTATCACAAGAAAAACACTGGTAATTGCGCAAACTGATAATCGCTACCTCATACAAGTGACAATGAAAAAGCAAAATATTGGGAATAACGGTGGACATGAAACTGAAGCCAATGATGGTGACAGTATTACACCTGGTAGGCTCAGAGATTCTGGTTCGGCTCCAGCCTGTCAATATCTAGAAAGGGACCACCACACACGGTGTAGATAGAGCAAGCAAATTAATGCTGTGGTCATGGTTTATTATTATTATTATTATTATTATATTATTATTATTATTATTATTATTATTATTATTATTATTATTCACGCTGGACGAAATGCTTAGCGGTATTTCGCCGTTCCTACGTCCTGAGTTCAAATTCCACTGAGGTTGATTTTGCCTTTCATCCTTTCGATAAAATAAGTACCAGTGGAACATTGGGGTTGATGTATTCGACTAGTCCCCTCTCCACCAAATTTCAGGCATTGTGCCTTTAGTAGAAAGGACGACTACTACTACTACTACTACTACTACTACTACTACTACTACTACTACTACTACTACTACTACTACTACTACTACTACTACTATTGAGTGAGAGAGCAGTGCCATCAAAGTGACACTGGGGTGAATAATACGAAGCCCAGTATACCTATCATGACTATTCGTCAGATAAGGGTACACCAGCACGTGCATCACAACAATATGTGTACAACACGGCGAGCTCCAGTTAGAATTTTTGTTCAGGTCGAGTAGCCCATCCCACTCAAAAGGTTCTTGAATAAGTGTTGTTTAAGGAACCTGGAACAGTGTGGCTGGGAAGCGTGTTTCTTACAACCCATTCACGCCTGCGCCTATATATACATATTTTTGAGCATACTTTGAGCGTTTATCTCAGACACGTTTCTTATTCTCACTCCTCGCCTATCATTTCTGTAGAAGAGCGTAGACTCGAAACATTAAAGACTTTTTCCATTTTAGCTAGGCATCAACCTAATACATCCTGTTTGTGTTCATTCAACTCGTTTTGGTGTTTTCTTTATTTTTCGATCATAATGTATATATATATATATATATATATATATATATTATATATATATATTATATATATATACAACCACCATGGTCACTACTATTACTACTACGATCAACAGTCTTCCACTACCACTACTACTGCTACTGCCACAGCTAAGCTGCTACAACCAATGAGCTGCTGCAACCCCAACCACCTCCACCACGGTTACTACTACTACGACCAACAGTCACTGCTGCTACTGCCATTTCAGCCACTGGTCATTCAGACACATAAGGCAGCTAAAAACAACCACGTGGATTCTGTTGAGACCAGTAAGAAACAATTATGAACTTTTTTATTACACTTTACTTTTAGAAATATTTTTGATAAGGTTCGTTTTTTCAAGAAGAACCGAAACATGTAAAATTTCTAAGAAAATTAAAATTTATCTTATATAGTGGCGTTTTCAAACTTCTTTATATATATATCTATATATATATATATATATATATATATATATATATATATATATATATATATATATATATATACACACACATACACACGAATTTTTATACATATGTACTACCAATTTTTGCATTATACTATTATGTAAGTAAATGTACTATTAATGTGTATATAAGCACTATCATATGTATGCATGCATTATTTATGTGTATGCTTGTGCAATTACGTATTAGCATGTACTATTATTTTATCTAAGTGTCCTTGCTTAAATACTTATATGTTATTATGCGTGCACGCAAGGCGTTGATCTGGCAAAGTAGTTACAGCGCCAGATAAAATACTTAGTGACATTTCAGCCATCTTTGTGCTTTGAGCTCAAATTCCGCCGAGGAATTTCGTTTCGGGCTCAGTAAAGTACCAGTTGAGTACTGGGGTTGATGTAATCACCTAATGCATATACAATTCTATATATGTATACTGTTTTGTATACAGATGCACTGTTACGTATAGAAATATACTATTATGTGAGAGAAATATACTATTGTATATACACATAAACTGTTTTAAATATACATGTGTTGTCATGTATATGATAATAATAATAGGAATAATAATAATAATAATAATAACAACAATAACAACAACAATAATAATAATCACGAACTTATTGCATACAGTGTCCAGTTGCAACTCTTCAGAAAAGGTAACTAAAGCTGTACGAACAGAACATAGAATATGCACACGAAGTCATGGGTGCTGTGCTGTTTTTTGATCTTGTAAGCATGTTTACGATTGTTAGACCTACGGAATTCAAAAAGGTGCCGAAGGCTGTTTTTGGAAACATGTTGGATAATCTTGTGAGTGTGTACCGAGTCAGTTACCAGATGGGGCTTTAACGTGCCCATGACCAGGGAAGTATGGTAGATGCTTAACAGCGGGTATTCGTTTGGTTGCACATTTCTGAACGGTTCCAGGAGATTGATATGCTGAGCAAGATAGCGGTTCTAGACTAGAGATGCAAACTCTAAGTATGGATAGTACTATAGTCATATACAAATTTAAAATAATAGCTGGAGAGCGGCTGATAAAGGTCTTTCTGAGTAATGCTAAGACACCCTCAGCGTTCATGACAATATACTATCTCTGTACATGCTTACACTATTTATGTAGACGCATGTACTATTGTCTAAATGTATACACATTTTCATTACTTGCTAAGTCTCAAGGAAGACATGCTACTCACGATTTTTGTGGGTTCCGCGAGATCAGTGAGCTTGATACCATAAATCTCTGTTTAAATTATTGCAGATCATTATCCGCAGGGAAGATAGGAGCAGAGAGAAGACTCTGGTGTGAAAATGTTCATGTGTTGACTATGTTCTTTCTTTCTCACTCTTAAGCAAACCTGGAGTTCCCTAGAGCTCTGTTTTAACCCCACTCTCTTTCTTCTACACATCAATGGGCTACTTGCTACCATATCTTATAACACCAATTCTTATGCAGAAGACACGATTTTTCATTCTTCCCTGACATAACAAAGATTGACCCTTCTCTCTGGCTAGTATAACCTCGGGCCAACCAAAGCCATGTCTATGGATTTGATTGAGTGAAACTGAAAGAAGCCCGTCGTATGTATATACATACATACATACATACATACATACATACATACATACATACATACATACATACATACATACATACATACATACATACATACATATATGTATGCATGTATGCATGCATACATACATACATACATACATATATATATAAAAATATATATATATATATGTATATATATATATATATATTATATATATATATATATATATATATATATATATAT
>NC_042998.1:75932997-75940497 GCF_006345805.1 Octopus sinensis | reverse complement strand
TGTTAAAGCAGAGAGGTGATGGTGCTTTCATTGGAGAATGACTTCAACATCTGTCTATGGAGGTTGTGCATACTTGACAGGAGGTAATTTAGGCTGCATGCAGATGACATCATTGTGCAAGATGTTTGGACGAAGTGAAGAAAGGTATCATGTATGCGAGTAGGCTTTATTGGAAGTGACAGTAAATAAATCATTACACTAGAGAAGGGAGAGTGTGATAGGCATAACAGGAGCAGGGAATGAAGGTTAGGCACCTACACGTACCAACCTACAGATCTTGCGGATGATTTCAATTTTGCAACACAAATAATAGTAGTGTTCCGTTACTCATCTTTCAATACAATCGATATGTATTGAAGATTTTAATGTAGATTTCCCTCAATTATAAAAATCGACAGAGTATAATAAAAATGGCTGAATAGAATTTTTATGAATGTGATTTTGCAGGCCTTGGCTCATTACTCTCTCTCTGTTTTCCAAACCCTACTGTATTCCATCTGCCTCGGCACCGGACTAAACACAACCTGAACCGTTCTCCCACGAATTTTAATCCTCAGGAAAATATATTCTTCAATGTTCTCCATATAACAAGTGAATTGTATTTTTTTATCTAAATTTTGCTGTCATTTAATCTAAAAATGCCTGAAAATACTGTTTGTTGGTCTTTGCAATAAAATATAAAACATGGAAGTAAGCTATTATACTTTAGGAAATATCTCTTATAAATTCCCGACAGTTTTGTGAACTAGAAATTACCAAATAAAATATTAGAAATACCACAATACGTTTACTGTAGGTTTGAACCGAAAACATTTGAGTTAAAATATCCAGAATTTATCCACTCAGATAGTCCACTTCCATTATTATGGGAATAAAGGAAATATATATACTTGTAAACTTGCGTGAATGTGTGATGAGTAATATACGCTCAATCTATACAGGGAAACATTTCTGGTTGAAAATGGAGTTAGTGTAATGTAAACATGTTTTATGTTATAAAATTATTTAATTAGAGAAGGGAATGTTTCTGTAGATTAAAAGGCGCAAGAGAGAAGAAATTATTTCCTTGTTAGCTAGCAATGGTATCCTTTGATGAAGAATTCTAAAGTTTCATCAAATAATTAAGTGAAGCTACTTCAAATGATAAGAATTTATTTGAGCCAGCACACTTCTTAGTTCGAGATCATTATTGTACACATGCAGCTTCCATCTTTTCCTCTCTAATAAGTCTTTCGCTTTAGACACAGAGTTTACCAATTCGACTTGGCTACGATAATTGAGTGATCAACAACATTAATAGCTTTGAGCAAATGTGTGGTGAGAACGAGCCTATTCGCTGACATTGCATCATATACCATTGTATCTGATTAGATGCAATTATCAATACAGTTGACATCTGAATTGCTTGAATTCTTAAAATGCATTAAGCAGAGAAAACTTTTTTTATATCTACATAAAGTAGAGCAGTTGTAACTGGTTTGTGAAAATAGCGTCCTGGAATATGGAGTCTCAGATATGCTTAAATTATAAAAATAGCAGATCTGAAAATGAATTCTGCAACAAGATTTTATGACAACCTATCCATTGTTATTAACAGTTTTGGTGAATGAAGTAGGTACATAAAGATTTTGCTGAATGAGAAGAAAGTGAACAGAAGTAAGCTTTGCTTCAGTTTGTTCAATAGAATGTACACACGCACACACGCTCGCACGCTCTCTCTCTCTCACTCTCTCTCACTCTCTCTTTCTCTCTCTTTCTTTCCCTCTCTCGACTCTCACACGCACTCCCAGTCTCTTCTCCATCATATGTATATATTGGGAACATTAATGGAAACCTTCTTCTTCTTCTTCTTCTTCTCTCTCTCTCTCTCTCTCTCTCTCTCTCTCTCTCTCTCTCTCTCTCTCTCTCTCTCTCTCTCTCTCTCTCTCTCTCTCTCTCTCTCTCTCTCTCTCGATATATATAAAACAAAAAACACATATGCTTGAGAAGACACATATATGAGAATGCACAAACATACATATTACAAAAACTCACACGAATATGATAGTAATGCGCGCGCGCGCACACACATACACACATATGTGAGAAAGAAACACATTTATATATATATATATATCGGAACATAAAGATATACATTTGTATGCATAGACATTAAGAAGACACTGACATTTAGATGTCAAAACATATATACATGTTCTATACATGAGAATACAAATACAGACATACGATATTAAGCACACACATATACATGGGGGAATTTCCCTCGGTTAGCTTCAACTGAATGGAATTTAAATTGAAAGGCATTAATAAGAATGCTATCTGAAGAATTATATAACCATGTATACTGATTACCATAGAATAGCACATGTAAAAGTCTTGGAGGTACGAATAACTTGCTGCTTATCGATGAAATCTTTTGAAACAACTATAGAATGTCTAACAATGTAGACAGGATAATAATCAAATGTAATGGTGATCCCATGCATGGTTCTTCTCTGAACGTTTATTTATTTATTTATTTATTTATTATTTAATCTGGATGATGCGAGGTGGCGAGGCAGCGTCCATGACCTTTTCAGTCCCTCCCAGACTAGTGAGCTTGGTGTAGTTGACGCATTGTGTTCTGGGGCATAAATAGGAAATAATAGCATATCTTTTGAGATTTACAGAAGATGATGTCATACAAGAGACTCTGAGTAAAAATGACTGAGAGAGGTGGGTTTAGAGCAGGTGATGTTGCTGGATGAAAGAAATTCTAAAACGTTATTATGTTATCGCCATGGTGGTAGAGGTTATATTAACACTTAATGTAGTCTCAACAACTGCTGCCGGATTTTTCTTTTCAGCACAAGCTGAAATCAGAACCGTGTGATTCAATGTCTGTCGAAATAAGAATTAAACTGCATCGTGTATTAATAGCGTGACTGCATATCCTATCGGAAAATATTATTCAAAATGTATTATTGAATTAAAAACATTAATTATGGATAAAATATTAGCTATAAATTCAGTTTGTATGATTAGAAAATTACATTTTAATCCAAATGCTATCTAAGAGGCAACCATCTCCCTGATATAGAGTGTTTAAAAGGACCTGGAAAATTCGTCAATAATACCAAAGAAATGGAAGCATAACTTAAAATATGACCGGAGGTCATAGCAAAGTCTGGCATTTCTGATAGTTATGCTTTCACTTTAGAATATTCTTATAATTCCTACTCATCTCTCTGAAGTAACCATTCTCCTTATCAGATCTTGTTTATGTTTACAGAGATTCACTTTGTCCTAACATATCTATTCAACTCAGTTGCAGCTGTCTCAACGATGCTAACAGCTATATTATGTTTACTTCTATTTGAAATGAAAGTAGTGGAGATATAACAAACAAGTGCAAAAATCTCATAATACGCATACATACACATACATGCTCACATACATAAATACATGCATACATTCAAATACAAAAGACACAAACATGTACGTACATGAACACACATGCACACACATGCATAAATACAGATACATACATACGTTCACATATTTAATATGTATTAATGTATCTCTCTCTCTCTCTATATATATACATACGCATACATGAGTGAGCATGTATGTATGCATGTATCTATTTACCCATGTGTGAACGTATATATGCGCTTATTTAAAAATATTATTCATGAATAGAAAAAGTCAGTTTCTAATCAAGAAACAGGATTCCTTCACTGAAAGTAGACATCAACTATGTATGTATGTATGTATGTATGTATGTATGTATGTATGTATGTATGTATGTATGTATGTATGTATGTATGTATGTATGTATGTACTTTTTCTCTTTTTAATTTAGAGTAAATTTTGGTAGTAAAGTTGTGAAGGAAAGTATCTTGTTTTAACCACCATAATTTAAATCTTAGGAAGGTCTTGCAGATTTTATAATCCCAGATATCGCGATCATTTGTAACATATGACCTAAAGAGTATGTATATATGTATGTATGTATGTATGTATGTATGTATGTATGTATGTATGTATGTATGTATGTATGTATGTATGTGTGTGTGTGTATGTATGTATGTACATATGTATGTATATATGTATGTATACAGGTGTGTACATTATATCATGTCGCTTTGAATACCTACTAGTTACATGTACTTGATAAACTATGATAAACTATGTGTGTCTGTATGTATGTATGTAAACCAATAATCCCTACATATTTTTTCTCTCACTGTTCTTTCTGTCGAAGACTGTAGGCTCGAAACGTCAAAGACTTTTCCATTCTTCCCGAGCGTCAAACTAATGCACCTGCTTGTTGTTCCCTCACCTGTCTTCGTTTTTTGTTTTCTGTAAATTTGAACTATGTATGTATGTATGTATGTGTATGTATGTATGTATGTATGTATGTATGTATGTATGTATGTATGTACGTACGTACGTATGTATGTATGTACGTACGTACGTATGTATGTATGTTTATCTTTTCCGTGTACCATGTCTCTTATAAATTGTCTGTGCATAAAATTTATCAGTTCACTTCTCTGTTGCTTGTTGTCTTTCCTTTTTCGTACGATCATTCTTTTTAATACAACTTTAATCTTTAAAATGCCACATTGCTTTACTTCCTTC
Source organism: Octopus sinensis (assembly GCF_006345805.1). Lineage (NCBI taxonomy): Eukaryota > Metazoa > Mollusca > Cephalopoda > Octopoda > Octopodidae > Octopus > Octopus sinensis. The sequence goes on along the minus strand of NC_042998.1, from coordinate 75,935,871 downwards.
ATCCAGGTTTTTTTTTATTGCACTTTATTTCATTACCAAAATTGTTTTCCTCAGTTTTTAAACAGTTTCCACAGCTAAGGAAAACTATTGTTCTGGGAAGATATCACGATTTGGTTGTGATGTATCATTCAAGGTGGTTTAGAAGCCATCTCCTTGATCTCTTTCTTCCTCATCTCATCACCGAAATGCTTAACGTATTTATTATTAAAATCTTATTCTATCTATTGTATTTGATTTTTAAAAAGCAACTTCATATTACTTTTTAAATGTCCTTTCCATTTCCGTCTCTTGATCTTGTCTGTTTCCACTATACCAAAATATTTGTATTAACTCTCATTAGTATCATTTATTACTTGCCCATCTCGTAGTGCTTTCCTATCAGATGAAAACTTTTCTTCTCCCTAAAATTAATACACCACATTTTCTTGATCCAGAAAGCTATATTTTTCTGACAACAGTGTATACTAGTATATCTATTTGATATTTGTTTTTTTCATACGTTTTAAGATTATCCACAGAAAGTAGTTGGCTTATTTTTTAACTGCTTTTTCTTAAGCCATATCCAATTGCCTTTCTAGACATTAACATTAAAGAAACCATGCATAAAACGAACAATAGTAGCAATAAATTGTCTTCTAAATAGATTCCTCTCTTTATTTCAGTCTTCACCACTAACTTTCGTGATGACGTTTTTCTAGTTTTCCATACTACATCCAATGAAGTCGGTGACATTGTTTGCCACTCCAAATAATTTGATACATTCTGTTGGTGGGAAACATTTTTTTTTCTTTGTGATCTACCTAGGTCAGTTGCCAAGTTTGTGCCTTCTATTATAATCCTTCAATATCATCTTGTCTGTTTAACCCTCTTCTTACAACATTCATTTTATTCCTATGGAAACGACATTTTCTTTTCCAAAAAATAAATATATTTGCAATAATTCCAGTAAAGTGTTTTTACATCAAAGCAAGGCATGAAAATGCGCAAAAATTCTCTATAACATTCCTCTTTGATGGGTCTTTTAATGCCAAAATAGTTCCTTTGTGTGCCATCCATTCAGGAGACATCGCTTCATTGCTTATTATCTTATTCACATAATCGTTCTCTCATGAAATGATCCCAGGATCATTTCATGAGAGATCACCTTTACCATTGGTTCCTGTCTCATCCACACCATTATTTGGTATTTTATGTGGGAATTTCATTACAATGCCTATTTGCCACCATCCTTGTAACGAATATCTTCCTGTTTATTGATTTTTATTTCAACTCCAGGTGTTTTAGCCATTCAGATTTAGTATTATGAATTTTTTTCTTTGGCTCAAATTTAAAACCGAAATTCTTACTTTCTTGTGCCTCTGGTTTCACCAAACCCGTCTGTTTCAACTACTCCATTTCAGTTGTTACAACGTTATTTTTAATGCAATATTTTCTTTCTAAAGTAGCATACTTCTTTTCGAGTTTTATCTGACAAATGCTTGGTCTTTCCAATCAATATATTGATATCTTTCCAATCAATATATTTATATCTTCATGTACTCTTCTCTCCGTCATGGTTCCCACTTCTCAACCTCACTTGTGACGTATTTCGATTTCAATTTATTCGTTACACACGCACATATATATTTAGCTTATTTTTATCAAATTGTTGATTTCAATCACATTGCCAGATTTCACACGATGGGTAATAGCTTCATTCACTTTTTTTTAGTTATATTTTCCGCTTTAGCCTTATAAACATTCTTAAGTGCTCTTCTACCACCCAAATCCGTTTTCCCATGACTTCAGCAATTTTTCGCAGCACTTCTCCATCGACTGCATTTAATTTATTGAATTCATTGAATTTATTGAATTCAATGATATATTTTTTCCATATTAACCTCAACCCATTCATTTCCCTCAATCTCAAAAATTATAATTCTCTCAGTTTTACCTTTTACATCATCTACGTTCACAAGTGAAACTTTTCGTACGACTGCTTCAAGTTCCTGTTGAGTAAGCCGTCCATTTCGCCTTGATCTCCTTCTTTGGTCACAAATTCTTTACTCGATACTATCGAGCAAATTTCTTGTTTGCCATTCGCTACTTATTTATTGTTTGTACCTTTTACTGACACACCTTGTTCATTTCTGGAATTGCTGTAATAGTAACATTCCATAATTATCACGTTTAATAACCTGCTCCACTTTCGTCTTAACTACTTACTAGCAGTTGTAGAATTACGACCAGGGCCGTCCTGCAATAAGAAAGGACTCCTGCCGGGCAGATCACCTTTACCATTGGTTCCTGTCTCTTCCACACCATTATTTGGTAACTTATTACTTTGCATTTTCACTCACACGGGGCAACAAGCATTGATTTCAAATTTTGGCACAAGGCAAGCAATTTCGGGGGAGTGGGCAAATCAATTACATCAGTGCTCAACTGGTACTTGTTTTATCGAGCCTGAATGGATGAAAGTCAAAGTTGATCTCGGTGGAATTTGAACTCAGAACGTAAAGACGAATTAAACGTAGCTAAGCTTTTTGCCCGGCGTACTAACGACTCTGACTGCTCGCCGCCTTTGAAGCAACAAATATTAAGCTGTACAAACTGAGGATTTTTGACACCTGTTTCTTTTTGCTTTCAATGAAGGTTCCAGAGTTGCGAAAGGCATTTGTGCTGTGTACGGAGAAGGCTCTGTGGCTGAAAGAACTGGACAAAAATGTTTTTTGTGCTTCAAGGAGGGTAAATTCGATCTTTTATACTTTCCGAGTTCCGACCGACCTATTCAATTCAATGAAGATCGATTGAACGACCTTATTCACGAAGATCAGCGATAATCAATCCACTAGGGAATTGGTTCTGCAAATGAGATGCTCTCATGATTCTGTT
>NC_042998.1:75912997-75925497 GCF_006345805.1 Octopus sinensis | reverse complement strand
GTGACCATTCTTTTCACATTCACTTCACGTTCAAGTATGTGTGAGCAAGGAATGGTATCAGTAATATTTAACACACACACACACACACACACACACACACACACACACAAACATACTGATATTCGAACACGCAGATACACAGACATACGCACAAACACACATGTATAAAGATATATAGTGGACAGTATGAGCAAGCATACTTATTGGATTAACAGACAAATATATATTTATCATCATATTTTTTTAGGAAGAAACTAACTTGATAATACGTTCCAAAATTTTACATTTCTTTCAATTTATTTGATATCCTGTGAAATAGTATCTTCATCGCATTTTTGTGCTACAATCTCTCTAAAATACACAAATTATCAGATAGATTTGTTTAAGATTCATACAAGTTGAGTGACGTCATTTAGAGTTAAATTTCCTCATCTTTCTCAAACTGAATCTAAGTCGGAAAAAAAATCTTTTGATATTTTTCAGATCAATACAGTCGTAAGCTTAAATTACATTAAAATAGCGTAAGATCTAAGTGTACTTGTAAAAATTTTATATAATTAGAATAAAAAGAACTTTATTTATATCTATATGTATGTAAACACATGTTTGTGCACACACACACACACACACATATATATATATATATAGCATATACATGTATATGATGTAACATGCGTATGTATATGCATATGTATATATATATAGACACATACAAATGTATATGTATATATATATATATATATATATATATATATATAATATATATATATATATATATATATATACACAAACACATGTATGTACTTATATGTGTGTGTGCTCATGTTTTAAAATATCTCACACTCAAATCTATTTGAAAACCAGGCCAAAGAAATCAAACTACATACATACAAGCGTATATTTCGATATGCATGGCCTGACTTCTATTTTGCTATGTTAAATAGATTTAAGGATGAGATATTTTATCAATACACAGAAGTAGATAATATTTTTCGTCTATTCCCCTTACGCACAAATTATTTTTCTTGTTATCATTTTACATGCATACATAAACATATATATATTTATGTGTGTATATATGTATGTATATATATATGTATACATATGCGTGTGTATGTGTTTATATGTTTATACAAACATATATACATACATATATACATACATATCTTATGTACGCTTATACATATATACTTACATACATGTTTTAGGCTAATGCTGAAAAAATATCAGAGATAAAAAAAAGACAAAAACTACACACATACACATACACACAAGCATAGATCTGTATGTGAAGTAGATTTTGAATATATAAGAAACGCTTAGGCTGTTTGCAAGCGCATATAAAATGTGAAATGTAATTGTTTAGACATTTGTGGACACATGTCTAATTGAGAAAGCAACATTCCCTATGAATTCAAGGATGCTACAACTATTCACCTGTGCTAAAACAACGGTGACTGACAGTTTTGTAATAACCATTTAGGTATTTTCTTCTTTTCAGTTATCATTAGACACTGAGAATTTTTCTGAATCACCCGATTTATCATCTGAACACTAACACTTTCCTGCTTGAAAGCCTGTGTGACTTCTGTTGTGAAAAAGGAATGACTGATCTGATCTTTGTAATAAGAATTCAGGAGACATGTAACAGTATTAAGAAGTTTTGAATATGACCTTCGCTAGTCTCATGAAGATTTTTGACACAGTGTGTTAGGAAAGAGTCTCAAAATCTTGTTGGAGTCGATGGGTGACTGTCATGATAAACAGTGTGTCTTGGGCTTTTAAAACCTGGCAGAGCCCATTAACCACCAGGTGTATACACACTCGATTTCTTTCAGAGGAAAACTGCATTGTATATGTGTGTGCAAAATCAGCGACTGTGTGTCGCTTGAAATATATATACTGCGAGCAGAAGAAAGCAACTGCCATCTCTAGCAGACGAGGTGTCCAGTACTGAGAGAGGCAGAAATAGCACGAAATCAGGCTGGTCTGCTGGTCCCGCCGCAAGAAGGTGGTAGGGGTTTGCTTCCCTGTTCACAATATATCGCATGCAACTGTGCATCGTTGATCAGGTAGAGGAGATGTCCTCTTGGGGTTAAAAAACGCAGTAAAGCTCGTTCGAACGGACAACTATGTTGAAGTGGCTACGACAATTACTTATATATATATATATATATACTATATATACTATAATAATAATATATATATATATATATATATATAATAATAATAATAATAATAATAATAATAATAATAATATATAATAATAATAAAATAATATTCGGCGGGAGTATAACTCCAAACTTACTGGGAAAAATTCAATTTAGTATTAATTCAAATTTCACAATAGAGAAAAACCACTATTATGCAATTCAAACAATGATAGACATAAATCAAATCATAATAAAAAATGAAATATATTTTAAAATATATAACTAGATCACAAAAAGTACAAAATGAATAAACAATATATAATAAATTAAAAGGCTACGTAGGTTTCATGGCTATAATTTAAATTCGAATTACAATTAAATTTAAATTTAATCGAAAAACAATTCAATTTAAAAATATAGTCACTCCTCAGGTCAACGATAATAACAATGATAGTTAAATAAATAATCAAATAGAATTAAACAATATTTCTTAAAGAAATAAAGTCATGATTGTTCTTATCGAAGAAACTCCATTAACTAAATTTGAAACTTAAACAGTAGGACCAGGTGTCTATAATAAATTTATCATGTTAAAAACGCAAGGTAAAAAAATAAAGTAAATAGGTAGAAAAATGTATTTATCTGTGAAGATATTATTTTAGTTTTAAGAATAAGCATTAACAAACTATAGAATATATTTACACTAGCTATACTCTAATATTTTAAGTTACAAACTATTTTAATATTAATATTTTTATAAATCTTAATATTTTTAGTTTTAGTTCACATATAATAATTATAAAATAATAAAATAATAAAATTAAATAAAAGTACGTATCTATATTATAATTAACAAATATAGCAATTAGAAATTTATATTTTTTCAATTAATAAACATATAAATAAATAAATTACTCCATTATTACTTACATAAATATTATACATATCATTCCGAAAATATTTATGAAATAAAAAATAAAAATTTCCAAAACTAAAAACGTATCACTTATCGTTTATAAAAATATTTGCGAAAAAAGTACGTATTATTATTATTGTTACACAATAGTACTAAATATAATAAATAACTTTAACGATACTAAAAAAATTTACAATCTAATTCACAAAGTAACCAAACTAATATTTTACAATTTAAGTTCAGATATAATAATTATAAAATAAAAATAATTAAATAAATGTACGAATCTAAATTATCATTAACAAATAAAAAAATTAGAAATTCATATTTATCAATCACAACTTATATAGGTTACAATATTATTTCTTAAATAAATTGTATACTTAACTCTCCATTAATAGTGGTTTTTCTCTAATATATATATATATATATATATATATAATATTCTTTTATTTGTTTCAGTCATGTGACTGCGGCCATGCTGGAGCACCACCTTTAGTCGAACAAATCGATTCCAGGACTTATTCCTTGTAGGCCTAGTACTTATTCTATCAGTCACTTTTACCGAACCGCTAAGTAAACACAGCAACATCGGTTGTCACGCGATGGTGGGCGGACAAACACATGCACATAATCATACACACACACACACACACACATATATATGTATGTGTGTGTCTATAAATATACGACGGTCTTCTTTCAGCTTCCGTCTTCCAAATCCATTCACAATGCTTTAGTCGGCTCGAGGCTATAATAGAAGACACTTGCCCAAGGTGCCATGCAATGGGACTGGACCCTGAACCATGTGTTTGGTAAGCAAGGTACTTATCACATAGCCACTCCTGTGTCTATATCTATATCTATCTATCTATCTATCTATCTATCTATCTATCTATCTATCTCTCTATCTCTCTATCTCTCTCTCTCTCTCTCTCTCTCTCTCTATATATATATATATATACAGAGAGAGAGAGAGAGAGGAGAGAGAGGGAGAGAGAGGGAGAGAGGGAGAGAGAAACACAGAGAAGCATTCGACCATAGTACTTGGGTTGCACTTTATTTATCGATCTCGAAAGAATAAAAATGAAAGTTGACCTCTGCGTGATTTGAACTCAGAATACCGACAATAGGACCGAATACCGCACACTGTTGTATGATTTGACGCTTTAAAAATTGCCAATAAATTGCATAATACGCCTGTAAGCACACACACACAGACACACACACATACATACACACACACACACACACAGGTTCATGGTTAGAGCATTCTTCTCACGATCGTACGATCGTAAGTTCAATACCTAGCAGTGTGTTGTATCATTGAGCAAGATACTTTATTTCACGTTGCGCCAGTTTACTCAGCTGGCAAAAATGAATTGTACGTGTGATTCAAAGGGGCAAGCCTTGTCACATTCTGTGTCGCATTGAATCCTCTTGAATACTGTGTTAATAATACGCATGTCTGTTTAGTGCTCAACCACTTGTGCGTTAATTTTATGAGCAGGTTGTTTCGTTGATCGAATCAATTAGAACCTTCGTCGTCGTCACCGACGGAGTGCCAATAATTATATAGATGTAGCAGGCTGAATGTGGCATGCCATATCAGGTCGATATGATGTAGCCCACTACCGAATGTAGCGTGTAGATGTAAGCCTTGAATGTTCTCGCGTCGGAGTAACCTGTGAACATCGAAGAATCAACATCAAGAAGGAAAAAATATTTACATATATTTATTCATTTGCCCGACAGGTAGTTAAATAGACAGTAGTACTTGTAGTGATAGTGTATAAAAAGGTTGGCTGGCTGGTTAGTAGTTGTTAGTGTGTAGGAGTTGCTGCCAGTAGAGGGTGAAAGAGTAAAGAATACCCGGTGCTGACTTGAAAGGAAGAAAGGATAAAGGTGGCATTGTCTTTCTGGCAGCTGAAAGCTTCTCTTCATATGACGAGCGAAGGGCGTCATGGGTGACGCTAAAGACGATGTTGCTCCTTGGTTCGGCTGACACAAAAGTGGAAGAGATAGAAAATGTTCTCTTTTATATTGACTATGGTCAGAAATATAAATCAAACCCTAAACAAAGGACTGGCACAGGTCCTTGGCGGTCAGGTGTTTCTCAATCAATCATCTGGTGTAGAGAGAATTTCCCGTGTGTGTGTGTGCGCGCGTGTGTGTGTGTCTGTGTGTCTGACAAGCAACAAGCGGGTGGATTTGGTTTCAAATCTCAGGCAGGGCTAAGCGAGGTCTCTACATATAAATAATCAATTCGAATAAAGAAACAATTCAAATAAACGGATAAAAAAAACAGAAAAAAAGGAGAAACGAAGGCGAGGACGTACCTAAGAAGTATGTTAACTTGACGCTCGGTGACAGGAAAGAGTTTAACGTTTCGAGCATAGCTCTTCGTCGGATAGGAGAAAGAGAAAAGTCCAGAGAAGGAAAAAAATCACCAAGAGATCACGTGTAGTTACCTTGTGTGTATGTGTGTGTGTATGTTTACGTGTCTGTGTGCATATGAGTGTATGTGTGTGTGTGTATGCATATATACATTCACACAAACACACACACATACACACACACAAACGTATCACACAGAAAGAAAAAAATTAAAAGCATTATGAAGTATCACTGAGTTCTAAAACAACTGCAAACTCACGTTTAAGCTGCTCCACACACACACAAACACACACACACACACACACACACACACACACACACACACACACACACACACACACACACACACACATATATATATATATACACACACACACACATATATATATTCACACATATGTATTCACACACACCACGCTTACAATAATCTCCATTATCAATCTCTTGTGTATGAAATCCCTTTCTGTACTTTCCCTCGTTCGGTCATTTCAAAATCGTACTGTTATCATAATCATTTCCCCACAATATTTCTCTTCTATTCAGATAAGGGGCTCACATCCAAAACGTTCTAATTCTTTGACCGCTAATATTATAACCGTCTAATAACCGTTAATCTAATAACCGTTGGTAATATGATGTCATTATATATATATACTTATATATATATATATATATATATATATATTATATATGATATATATATATATATATATATATATTATATATCCGGTGAGAAATAGATAGATAGATAGATAGATAGATAGATAGAGAGAGAGAGAGAGAGAGAGAGAGAGAGAGAGGAGAGAGAGAGAGAGAGAGAGCATGACCATATGAACATTTTCGCTGATTTCATCTTTATTTTCTCTCTTTTTATGTTCCATTGTGTACCCAGTTCATTATCGACTCTATCTGCAACCTATTCCGAGGTGATACAATGCTTGAAAGTAACTTTTCCGTTTCTCCGAGCATCAGATAAATCCTTTTGATCGTGAGTATTTATTCCCCCAATATATTACATAAACACATGCATACATACATACATACGTATATATATACATATATATATATATATATTATATATATTATATATATATATATTATATATTATATATATATATATATTATATATATATCTGTGTGTATATATATATAGACCTTAGGCGGTATGCTGTGCTTGAGAAGAATCGCCAAGCCAAGCAAAATTGTAGTTGCAGTCACCCATGCATACCAGTCTCCCTCTTCCACGCCACCGATGTTATCCAAGGGAAAGGCAAAGACTGATACAGCTTGGCATCAGTGACGTCGCAACTCATTTCCTACAGCTGAGTGAATTGGAGCAACGTGAAATAAAGTGTCTTGCTCAAGAAGACAACACACACAAGTCACCGGTTCGGGAATCGAACTGCCCTACCACATGATTGTGATCTCGACTTTCTACTAACCACTGAGTTATGCGTCTTTTATATATATATATATATATATATATATATATATATATATATATATATATATATATATATATATATATATATATATATTATATATATATATATATATATATATTATATATATATATATATTATATATATATATATATATATATATTATATATAAAAGACCATAACTCAGTGGTTAGAACGTCGAGATCACAATCATGTGGTAGGGAGTTCGATTCCCGAACCGGTGCTGTGTGTTGTCTTCTTGAGCAAGACACTTTATTTCACGTTGCTCCAATTCACTCAGCTGTAGGAAATGAGTTGCGACGTCACTGATGCCAAGCTGTATCAGTCTTTGCCTTTCCCTTGGATAACATCGGTGGCGTGGAGAGGGGAGACTGGTATGCATGGGTGACTGCAACTACAATTTTGCTTGGCTTGGCGATTCTTCTCAAGCACAGCATACCGCCTAAGGTCTCGGTCACTTATCACCTCTATGAGACCCAACGTTCGAAGGGTGCTTCTTACGTGCTACCGGCACGGGTGCCTGCTACGTGACACCGGCATCGACCACGACTACGGTTTTACTTGGCGGGTCTTCTTAAGCACGGCATATCGCCAAAGGTCTCGGTCACTTGTCATTGCCTCCGTGAAGTTCAATGTTTGAAGATTATGCTTCACCATATTGTCCAATATATTCCTGATTCTACCTCTTCCGTGGGTTCCCTCCACATTTATAGATCGACACTTTTTTTTACATAGCTGTCCTTGTTCATATGCATCACATGACCTCTCAAGAATTTACATTCTGTCGTATATGCGCAGTAACATTGCACATCCAGCGAAGGATACTATATGGATATATAACTCTTTAACTTGCTTCAGATTCAAAGCTGCAGTCATGCTGGGGCACCACCGATGGCTCTGTTACACCTTCATTATTTGAGACCTCCTCTGATATATGGCATTTGGTGAATGAGGGAGTTCGATGCTGCTGCCCTCATCTGTGCTTCTTGCTGTGCAGTAAGGAGGAGATCCAATTTTGTTTTGAAGACACTTACATCCCCACCACGCAGGTCTCTCAGCCATTTTGGTAGGATATTAAAGAGCTGTATAAAATATGTATATAATATATTTTTGTAAAGGAAACGTTGACAGCTTACAAGAAAAAGGTTTCTGAGCTAAAAGGTTTAATATGATAGCATAAATGCATATCCATTACCTGAATGTAATAGCTTCATATATGTGTGGGAACAGAATTTTAGCTTTTGGTCATTGCTTAAAATTATTCCATTTCTTTAATATATGATAAAATAATACATCATTTCTTATTGCGAAACAATCACTATTGTTTAATAATAATATTTAATATTCGGAACATGTCTCATACTCAAAACTTACAAGTTCTATCTATTTTCTTTTACGATGTTGAGTCTGGAGAATAGGACAGAGCTCATTGCACCTGCAGACTGTCCTAGACTAGAGAGCTAGAAGCCGTTTATGTTTCGTTTAAACTGTTACAAGTCAACGTCTGCAGAAAAGACATGAGTAGGGAGGGGATTCTTGAGAAATGATTGTGCAAGGAAGGAGTATTAGTGGTTAGTGCAGGGACACAGTGGTTAGTGCGAAAAGCGTGAGAAAAGGTAGAGAGAAAAGTATCCCGAAAGCATCTATCTATCTATCTATCTATCTATCTATCTATCTATCTATCTATCTATCTATCTATCTATCTATCTATCTATCTATCTGTCTATCTATCTATCTATCTATCTATCTATCTATCTATCTATCTATCTATCTATCTATCTATCTATCTATCTATCTATCAGTCTGTCTGTCTGTTTGTCTAATATTTTCTTTCATCTCCTAAAGTAGTTTCCACCAACACAAACTTTGATTGCTTGACTTTTAATTTAAAATATTGTTGTATTTAGGGATGGTCATGTTGCCATTTTAGCCAATAAAAACACACGCACTATATATTTGGTGTTAATTTGCTTCAGCTTCATTTTTTTTTTACATTAATCTTATTTGCATTAATCTTATGGCCGAAATAAGATTAATGTAAAAAATAAAATAGAGCTGAAGCAAATTAACACCAAATATATAGTGCGTGTATTTTTATTGGCTAAACTGGCAACATGACCATCCCTAAATACAACAATATCTGTTTCAACATACGATTTCACATCAAGAACCTTGCAAAACAAATATATAAACGTAATTTAAAATAATTTTGGTTTTAAGAAATTACCAACATCAAATTTTATCTAACAACCCCCATTCTTCATATTGTTGCTTATCATTTACATTGTCATTTATAACAATTTGGACTTTTTCTACAATCGTAGTCGCCTTCGAACATTGAGATACAAACGAATTCGTAATCATATCCGATAGCTATTTTAATAAGATGGATTTTTACAAGCTCCCGTTAATTATAAACATGTAAGATTATCGTTTGGCAATATTTCAGTTTCCCAACTTTATCTAAAAGTTAATTGCATAGTAGAGAATTTGAAATCTTTGTAGTGTTAAGAAATAACTGATTCAAATTTTGGCACAAGGCCAGCAATTTCGGGGGCGGGAGGTATGTCAATTACTGTCAAATACATCAACCCCATTGTGCAACAAGTACTTATTTTATCGATCTCGAAAGGATGAAAAGCAAAGTCGACCTCGGTCGAATTTGAACTCAGAACGTAAAGACGGACGCAATGCCGCTAAGTATTTTGCCCGGCGTCCTAAAGATTCTTCCAGTTCACCGCCATAAGGTGGTGTAGAAATATCACTCCAAGAAATGTTATACTTCTTGCCCATATTTCAACTATTAACAGCAGTTACAAAACTTAGCTTGTAAAATATTTTGTGTTATCTAAGAAAAAATTAGTTTGGGATTTGGAAAAAATATTCTGGATCTTTTGTCTTTAATATTATTTGATTAAAAACAATTGCAGTTCTAATTTAAAAGGTTACTACCTTATATATAGATGCTAGGTTGTGGGAGATGATCAAGATAGCAACAAATCTGACAAGATGAAGCGTAGTCATTAGTGCAATACATCATCATTCAAGGTTCCATTCAAATGTTTACCACCGCAGGGTTAGTAAAATACTGGTGTTATATCCCTAACCGAATCCCTGTTGACCGCAAGCAAGGAAAAGAAATCTTAGTCGCTTTTATGGATTAACTATAATCATGTTTGACAAATAATTTTGATAAAGACATAAATCGTTAAAAGAAAAAAAAAACATCAAGAATACTTATATAAAACAATAAAATATTCACATAAAACATCTTTAAAAAGAAATGGAAATATAGCCATTCTCAAATTGATGTTTGAATGATCAAACATCATTAGATGTTTGATATTCTGACTAATGAGTCCTTTGGTATGTACTATTACCAGAAATATTTGAAGTGATAATGTTTTAACTCCGTTACAAGAAACGTTAAAATTGACTGCGCTTTGATACGCTTTGATAACATTAACAACAGTGGCAAAGAAAGTAAGAAACAAAATATCTATAAATGAATATATATAAATCTATTGCTTATGAAGCTGATGAAAAACACGCAAGAGAGAAAGCAACATTATTTATTCCACCTGGAGATGGAGATCTTCCTAGCAGTTTAATAAAAATAATACGCTACCTGTTAATCCATGGAGTATTCCCCTATTGATGATAGAAGTAAATGAGAAGAACCGCTCAACACGTTCTTATACAAGTAATGTTTAAATAAGGTTGGTCATCAAATTTTCAAGAGAAAATGCTTTCAAATGATGTAAGTAACAGTCCTTTTAATTTGCCTCACGTTAATGAATAGATATTGGGATAGGATACGTCTTTCGCTTCGGCTGCATTACAGCTAAAAGTGTTAGGCTTAAAATATATGTAAGGTCGTTCTAAAACATGTAAGTAGCTTTATTGTTATACACACATAGATACATACGTACGTACGTACATACATACATACATACATACATACATACATACATACATACATATACATACATACATATACATATGTAAGTAGCTTGCTTACCAACCACATGGTTCTGGGTTCAGTCCGACTGCGTGGTGCCTTGGGCAAAATATATATATATATATATGTATATATATGTGTGTGTGTATGTCTGTGTGTCTGTGTTTGTCCCCCTAACATTGCTTGACAACCGATGCTGGTGTGTATACGTCCCAGTAACTTAGCGGTTCGGCAAAAGAGCCCAGATAGAATAAGTACTAGGCTTACAAAAAATAAGTTCTGGGGTCAATTTGTCGGCTAAAGGCGGTGCTCCAGCATGGCCGCAGTCAATGACTGAAACAAATAAAAGAACAAAAGAATAAAAGAATACGTATATATACATACATACATATATAGATATATATATATATATATATATATATATATATATATATATATATATATAATATATATTATATATATATATATACATAATATATATCATCTATACATATATATATATATACATATATATATATACATATATATATATATATATATACATATATATATATACATATATATAGATATATATATATATATATATATATATATATATATGTATACATACATACATACATATAGTGGGTAGCGATTTCTTCACTACTTCAGGGAGTGATGACCCTACCTGACACGAATCCCTGGCTCAGCTGGCTCCAGCTGACAGTACCCAGTATGGGCCCCTATCCAGGGTTATGGAAAAGAGACGACCTTTAAAGAAATCCGGTGTGGTGTCCGTAGGCAGTTTAGTGTTCGACTCGACACTCTTACAGCAGCTCCTGCAACCATGCTGGTGCCAAACGTAATACTCTGCACTCCTTTGGGCAGCGTCAGCAAGGTCGAGAGAGGAATCCTGACGATTGGGATACCCAGGATTTTCTTACATCTAGCCCAGGCCTGCGCGAAACTGGAGAGGACATGAAACGTGAAAAGGCGGCGAGCTGGCAGAATCGTTAGTACATCGGGCGAAATGCTCATCAGTATTTCATCTGTCGCTACGTTCTGAGTTCAAATTCCGCCGAGGTCGACTTTGCCTTTCATCCTTTTGGGGTCGATTAAATAAGTACCAGTTACGCACTGGGGTCGATATGATCGACTTAATCCGTTTGTCCGTCCTTGTTTGTCCTCTCTTTGTTTAGCCCCTTGTGGGTAGTAAAGAAATAGGATTAGTTTATGCGCAACGCCATTGTCTCCCGAGACAAAAGGATGCCAACAAAAACAACAACAATAACAACACACACACACACACACACACTGACACACACACACTCACACACACTGACACACACACATATACAAGAAGGCTCATGGTTCAGTGGTTAGAGCGTCGATCATACGACCATAAGGTTGTGAGTTCGAATCCCGGACCGGGCTGCGTGTTGTGTTCTTGAGCAAGACACTTTATTTCACGTTGCTTCAGTTCACTCACCTGTAGAAATGATTTGCGACGTCACTGACGCCAAGCTGTATCGGCCTTTGTCTTTCCCTTGGATAACATCGGTGCCGTGGAGAGGGGAGGCTGGTATGCATGGGAGACTGCTAGTCTTCCACATACAACCTTGCCTGGACTT
>NC_042998.1:75905425-75910397 GCF_006345805.1 Octopus sinensis | reverse complement strand
AGTTTCTTAAAGAATGTCGATTCCCTCACATCTATTCCATCTAAGCAATTCGAAAGATAGTTCAGACTAAGTTTCATCAAATCGCGCAAAAAAAATAAACCATAGAATCCAAACTAAGATTCTGGTCGCATATTCTTTTTCTGGAAAAACACACTTTTCTCAAAATGCTGAGCTTATATACGTAATTACTTTAAATGAATTATTTTTTCTAATTGCTTAACATTTAAGTGCTTAACATTTCAGAAAAATGATCTGCTTCATAGGCGCAGGCGTGACTGTGTGGTAAAATGTTTAATTCCCACTAATACGGCTCCGGGTACAGCTCCATTGTGTGGCACATTGGGCATGTGCCTTCTACTATAGCCCCGGTTCGACCAAAGCATCGCGAGCATATTTGTGGCTAGAAACTGAAAGAAGTCTGTCGTGTGTATATACATTATATATAATATATATATATATATATATATATATATATATATATATATATATATATATATATATATATATATATATATATATATATTTCTTTTATTGTTTCAGTCATGTGACTGCGGCCATGCTGGACACCGCCTTTGGTCGAACAAATCGACTCCAGGACTTATTCTTTGTAAGCCTAGCACTTATTCTATCTGGTCTCTTTTGCCGAACCGCTAAGTTACAGGGACGTAAACACGCCAGCATCGGTTGTCAAGTGATGGTGGGGAGAAAATACAGACACACAAGCATACATGTGCGCGCGTATACACACACACACACACACACACAGGGCTCAGTTTGTTCGAGTAAAACCCTTCAAGGCGATGCCTCAGCATGTCTGCAGTCCAATGACTGAAACAAGTAAAAGATAGACCATTCTATTTGAATAGTTGTAGCACTATGTAAAATTTCGGCTGCTTAGTAGGTATAAAATTATGTCATACAACTTGAAATATATATAAATTTACTTGTGTATAATTTAAACTGCAAAAAAGGCCAACGAAATGTATTTGAAGCAAAGATAGGCCACATCTTTGCAGGTAACAGAAATCTTGGCTTTAAGTTTATTCATTTGCATTTAATCATATTTATTTTGTGCATGTTATAGAAGTTCAATTTTTATTTATTTTGTTAGTTTTACATTTTAGTCTGCTTCAGTTCATTGTTAGTGATTTTAATAATTTTTTAAGCATACCATATAATAACTATTTTTTTGTACAAATTCACATTTTTCTTATATTTGCTATGCGGGGAAAATACCCTTAGACTTGATATCAAGAGATAAAATACTTCTATTATTCAGTATTTATTCCCTCAAAGGAATACGGTTGCATTGATACAAATAGAACCAATCAAATAATTAATCAATCTCATAAATAGAGAAACATGTATACTATTTTCAAATATCAGTGTTGTTTTTGGACTATGTTATATTTACTTTATAATAACATTTATTCAATATTTTCAAAGTTTGGAGCATTTTCAGATGTCTTGTATGCTACTAAATACTAAATACAAATTTACTTATGAGCCTACGGGTTCTGCTATGACAAAAATCATTATTTCTTGCATTGGTTGTTACAACTTCATCTTAGCTTCGTTCTCTTTAGTCGATAAGCTATTTAAATACATCTCCGAATTTCAGTGAACGACTGAATATTCTATGGCTTTAAAACTGATAAATCTCTGTCTTTTCTGTTCTTTATTGGCTTCATTGTAGCCAGAGATTGGACGATGTCTTATGGCACACAAGCTAGTATTATTACCATAAAGCATATTATATATGTTTATATATATATGTTCTTTTACTTGTTTCAGTCATTTGACTGTGGCCACACACCCTCACACGCACACACACAAACACAGATATATACATATACATATGTACATACATATATGCATATGTATATATATATATACATACATGTATACGTATATTCGTATATACATATGTATATATGTATATATATGTGTATATATATATGTACATATATATATGTATATATATTTATATATGTATATATATATATGTGTATATCTATATATATTTGTATGTGTATATATATATATATATATATATTTATATGTGTATATATGTTGTATGTACATGTATATATACATACATACATATATATACATATATTTATATATATATATATATATATGTATATATATATGTATGATATATATATATATATATATATATATATATATATATATATATATATATATATATATATATATATATATGAATTATATATATATATATATATATTACGTCAACTTACAATTACAAATTTTGTTGTCATACCCTCCCCGTCATTTTTCTACGAACAGTGAAAGGTGACACCGAATAATTGATACATCCATCCATCCATCCATCCATCCATCCTTCCATCCATCCATCCATACATTCATTGCAATATTAATTTATACTCAACTCACCGTAAGTTCGAACTGAAATATATTTAAATATCATAGATTCTCATTATGGCTTAAAAAGAAAGAATATGACACTTTGTAATATTAAATTTAATCATCCATTTTGGTTTACGCTATATATTGTGCTTGTATAGTCTTTAATTAATGACAAAATACTAAAATCACAAATATATAACCTATCACGATGCTAATTCACGATTACTTAATAAGCTGTTGATACATGCCATTGATTGGAGAAGATCAGTCTTCTCCGAAGAGTGGTCAACAAAGAGTAAAAAATTTCGTCAGGAAACTCATTCCTTGTTTTTTCTCGGCACATCAATAGCATAGAATATATTTATTGTTCTTATTTAACGCGTGAGGCTTTTCAGTACATACATGTGTGCATACATACACACATACGTACACACGTACGTATGTACATACACACATACATAAATGCATACATACCTAAACAGATACGATAAAATCTTGGCTCTTCAAATGTATCATAATCTACCATAGAATATTTGAAATATATATCACCAGTATGTGAGAGAATTTATATTGTAGATTTAGCGATTTATGTGCTAGAACACAAACCTAAGCCACATCATATGATATTTGAAATAATCCAGTTAATTTAACATTTTTATTAGATTGGTCTGGTAGATTAGATTGTTAGGGGGCTTACAGTTGGACTGCTAAATTAAAAAATATTAGAGATTATTTTCCAGCTTTGTCCAAACTGCATCGCGTATGAAGTGAATAGATTTTGTTCGGTTTACTAGACATATGTATCTGAAGATTAGTTTTGTCTCTTTAGTGCATCTTTGTATGACTATACAAATGCATTGTATGTTATTGTATGTGTTTATGTATATAAATATATATATATATATACATACAAGCATACATGTATATAATGTTTCTGTGGTGCGTTTAACACACACACACGCACACACACACACATATATACAGTTATATACTAAAATTATATGTAAGCCCTACCTCTCTCTCACCTTTCTGTGTGTGTGTGTGTTTGGGGTTACTCTAACTCCTCCCATACCGTCCAACCGATTTTAATGATTTTTGACACATAGGCACATCACATGCCCTGAAGTTCAAATAAGACCGGGATTTTTCGAAAACTCGATGATGCTCAGTTGGCATCGATTTTTGTATGCCCAATTGGCGTTTGAATCGAAATTCCCATAACAATGTTATTTTTCTTACAGCTTTTGCATTATTTTACGTGTAAAATTTCAACAAAATCGATAGAATAGTCTCTAAGGAAATGCTTATTCAATACAAGGTCAAAAGTGGGCTTAACTTCAACATGGAAAACACCAGTAACGCCGGGTCCAACAGCTTGTATATATATATATATATATATATATATATATATATATATAATATATATATATTGTAAAAAATGAAGTTCGAAAATGCTGCTATATTATACAATTTTAAATTTTTATATATTACATTATAACATGTTTCAGTTCCTGAATGGCAACCAAATCCTTGAAAAGGATTTTAACCCAAGCTACACTGCACTCAACATCAACCACAAAACAGCAGTTAGAAAATGTGGAAGGCCCAACTGCGGAATCTGTGTCATCTTGAAGAAGGATCAGAATTATACTGGAACAAGGCCACCAGTTCACCATTAGAACAAACTTCACCTGCGCATCAGAAAACTTAATTTACGTCATAACATGCGCAGGCTGCAATAGGCAGTATATAGGCCATACAAAAAATAGCTTACGTAACAGGATGGCGGTGCATAAATCACAAATTAGAAACCCTGATTACCGGAAAATACCGGTCAGCGGACACATAGATAGATGTGCTGGAAATGTAAATCCGAAATTTACAACTAACCCGCTCTATAAATTCAGTGACAACGCAACCTTCACACAACGCCAAAATAAAGAACTGTATTTCATAAAAAAATTTAGACCAAGTTTAAACACCCTGGGCCAGGAATATTAAAACAAAAGATAAGTCCTCCGAAAAGGAGAAGCAAAATTCCACCACGGCCGCTACCTTAAACAGTCACTCGCACTGACGGAAATATGCCTTAGTAAAAAAGGAAAAAAATTTCTTTCGTGCAAATCTGACCCTGATGGACTGACCACATACGATACAGCTAAGGGTTAGACCCGATTCTGATTGGTCAACACGCTGATGACGTCTAGCTCTGCTAGAATGGACAGGATACAAACAGGGTGCAGAGATTAGTCAGAATATTGATGACGTACCTTTCTGCTTGACTAGTCACCTAACAAAATACAGACAGGGGGCAGATCTAATGCAGCTATAAGTCGTGATTGGGCAGAATCTTGATGACGTCCCGTTCTGCTTGACTAAGCCACCTAACGAAACGACTGGTCAAAACAGGAAACAGACAAGAGGCAGTTATAATACAGCGATAGGTCACGATTGGTCAGAATGCTGATGATGTCCCGTTCTGCTTGACTAAGCCACCTAACGAAAAGGGGCAGATCTAATGCAGCTATAAGTCGTGATTGGTCAGAATCATGATGACGTACCGTCCTGCTTGACTAAG